>NW_026260785.1:1800000-2008108 GCF_024613125.1 Pisolithus orientalis | reverse complement strand
ACCTCACTAGTACGAAGCATCTCTAAAAAAAATCCAGCCAAGTGTATAATAAGCATCAAGATTGCCGTTGACAAGTATTACAAGACCGTCGTCCCACTTACGAGGAGTTCACCACTGTAATCACCAGGAATTACGAGCATTAGCTCTGTGCATTATATGGGTACCGGTGCAGTAAGCGAACTCGCGGTCAACTGCTGACCTGCAGTCGCCTGCAAGCTCGCCTACTGTTCGCCCAAGATACAAGCGACAAGTCACAGAAAATCTGTTCAACATGATGAGCAACACGGTGGAAGCATTGGGGTAATACAGAAGAGGATCTGGATTTTGCGATTACAGTAAGTCACTGGAAACACGCTGATATTCAGCGTAACGAGCTGGGGAATGTTCACCTTCTGTTGTCTACATAAACATGTCTAATGTCGCGGTGTACTTGGTCGACATCCGGAATTGTGGACAGTCCATAAATCAGGTGCTAACATACGACTGGTCGTACCTTCAAGGATCTATTTAGAGCGTCACACAGAAGGCAGTGGGAAGGTTTGCATGAGTGTAGGATCTCGGACTTCGAACAAGACGCTGACCCTCAGGCGAAGCCCCTATTTTTCCCTGACACGATTAGCCATGCACGGCGCATGGTAAGCTCGTGCGGTGATCTTCTGCCACAATCCTAGGGTGTTCAGTTCACGTGTGGACCACCACTCGATACCGTCTGTACGCCTCGCTGGACTCGCACGTTCAACACCCAGGTCGTTTCTCCCATGTTTGACAGCACCGATTCAACTACAGCTAGTAGCTACTCAAAGCACTCAGAATTTTATACTCACACAATTACCTTCCTCGTACGTCTCGCTTCTGCCTTCTGTTCTCATATTCTAACGCGCCACTCTACTAGGTAGAGGATTCGCTGTTCCGGATTTCCAGGGAGCCGTTAGAGGCCGAGTCCACTGTCTTCAGGGACATGTTTCTACTCCCCCGAGGTTAATCCGAGACAGTTGAAGGTCAGAGTGATACGTGCCCCGTGATTCTGCAAGGCATTTCTAAGAAGGAATTTGAGAGTTTGTTGCGAGCCCTCATGTACAGGTCAGTGTGTGCAGTCACGTAGTTTATACCCGTACTTGACGTTCGTGCCATGCACCAGAAAACATGGGACAAATAGGGGTTTGGATTTGGACTGCGACCAATGGATCTCGGTCCTCAAGTTGTCTACGATGTGGGAGTTCGTCGGGTTGCGTAATGCTGCCATTCAACATTTAGATATTCCTTCCGAGCTGGTCGACCCCATAGACAAAGTGGTGCTCGCTTTGCAGTACAACATCAGAGAGTGGCTACTCCCCGCTTTTCTGGCGCTAGCCAAAAGACCCACACCGATCAGTATAGAAGAAGGGCGTCGTATCGGTTTCGAAAACGCGCTGAAGTTGGCTTCAGTGCGAGAGAAACTTCGGCTAGTAATGGTCGTGGAAGAATTCACATTCACCTACAAGAGTTGTACTCGGACGCAGAAATACAACACTCGATGCCTTGTCCTCGGCGATAGGGACAAAGAAGCTGAAAACCTCGACTACACCCCGTTCATACGCGAAGTTTTTGGTCTATAGTTGTAGGATATTGTAAGCGTACACTTACCGCTTGTCACACTCACGCACCACCCGCGCTCACGCTATCGCTTCACACTAGATCACGTCTCCTGTCGCGCCCTTGTCTGGGCATGTGGATCCCTCCTGCTGTGTTGTACTGTTTGGATCCTGGGGGTACAGGGCATCTCTTCTTTTCCCTCTTTCTCTCTCTCTCTCAATCATCTTGCATCAGAGCATACGCTCGGTTGTTCAATCCCACACGCCTGTCAACGTTCCGTCGTTGTTGTGATTCGTCCTGAGTGTGCTCACCCCTACCGTGGTGAGTTCCAGATATGACTACTACCTGCCTGGTGCGTATATAACCTGGTCCTTCATCTACTTCCGGCAGCGGTATCGAATTCCGGGAGCCTGTGTATGCTAGCACTCCTGCGCGAGGAGAGATCTCATGCCAGTACCATTTGATAGCTGCAGGACGTAAGTGGAGACACGTCCAGAAACGTAGTCCGCAGCTATTTCCGCAAGTCACCTTATATTGGGAATCGATGCGGTGACGTTAAGGGCGTGGGTGACTCATCGACACCGCTCGGCCCGGGCCCACGAGTAGAGTCTGGGCCCTACTAACGATAGCATACTCCCGTAGCAGAGGTTACTTGTGCGGTACGTATGCATACATACAGTGTTCTCCACTACAACCGACCCACTTGTAAATACGAGAACGACTACTGATTACGTTTCAGTCAATCCTGGAAGGATTGACCAAGGTCCGAGTTGGGGTCTACGTGCAGTCACTATTCACCGAATCGTGCTGACACTTACTAGTATTCGCGTTGTTCAGATCTATTTATTCCAGTAATTGTGATGAGCACGGATGTATTGACAGAGAAGATACGACTCACTCCCTCCACACTGCCACATACAAATGTCTTGTGAGCGGGGAAAAACCTAAACCCCGATACCTCTAGGCCGGCCCTGTCTAACGCTTACATTTGAATCTTTATGCCACGGCGACTACAGAGGCTTGAATGTGCCAAACGCCAGAGATTGCTGGTGTTTTCGTAAGAAGGGGGTTTTCATACGGACACCCCTTCCACTCACCCAAACGCAAGCTCAAGGGCACATACATAGACCGACAAAAATATATTCACACCAACCTTTACCTCGTTCGCATCCATCTGCACGTAACTTACGATTTCAAAGTGGAAAAGCAGAGAAAAACATATAGGTGAAGTAGGAAGCGTGATTGGACGGGAAAAAAAGACCGACCGTACATGTAGACAAACCTTTTTCCAATCTGTCCATTCGTACAATTGTTACGATACCGCAGGGGGATAGTGCAGGATGAGAGGGGGGTTGCGAGAGTTTGTGTAGGGGATGACGAAAGGGAAGGGAGAAGGGAGTATGGTCAAGACAACAAAACAAAGACAGGCACCGCACCGGGAACCACGATCTCCAAGAACATCCGCCACTTTACCAACTTCCAGCGCAAAGTACGTTGGATGTCTCGCACAGCATGAGGGGATGGGAGACGGGTGGAATATATGATAGAGGAAAAGAAACCATGAGTGTGGAAGCTCGCGTGGTGAAGAAGTAGGTGGATGGGACGGACTGATAAGTCTTTCTCCACCGTCGTTGGTATTCATCGTCCAACTTCCACCGACCGACTCTTTTTCCCCATACCGTTACCGTTCCCGACACCCACGATTACCGCCCGTTGCAACAGACCGGCCCTAGCTGGAAAGATAAAACGAAAAATAACGAGGAGACCCGCACAAAGTGACCCATCACAACGAAACAAGATTGACCAAACACCACCTCTCCCACTCCACTTTCGTCGGTAAGCGTATGTATGCACGCACACAGTCAGAGGAAATCCTCCGCGCGTGCACGTTTCTTCCCGCGAAATTCTTCTGTGCCACTGGCCATTTGATCTTGCGATGGTGTGGTATTCGTTGCATCGCTGGCAAAGTAGTACTTCGCAGTGCGTCCACGCTTCTCCTCCTGTGAGCACAAAAAAAGGGTGCACCCGTGAGCGAGCCATGGCCAAAACAGACGAAGTGAGAGTGAAAAACGCAGTACATACAGGAGAGAAATTAGGATCTGCATATTTCAAGTCGGTCTTCTTCTTGAAAGGTCCATACTTCTGCTCGAGAGCAGGATTAGGAAGTACAAGTGGCGGTGGAAGGGACACCGCCGGTGGCTGTGGTGCTGTGGCTGCGGGAGGCACAAGCCCTGGAGGTGGAGCTGAAGCAGGCGTCCCATTCATAGACGCGACTGGCGAGGATGAGCTCGCAGGCACGAAGGTGGGCGGCGGAAGAGGCGGACGGGAAACCCCAGGGGGGAATGGTGGTGCACCTGGGGGAAGCATTCCAGGTGGCGGCAGCAGACCAGGAGGCGGCATAGGGAAACCAGGGGGTGGAGGACTGGAAAGTAGAATTAGCTATGAACAACAGTAAAAGCCACATGACAAGACATACCCGGGAGGGAATCCGGGCATGCCGGGGAATGGGGAAGCCATTGGAGGGACACCTGGGAACGGTCCTGGAGGGAGAACACCGGGCATGAACGGTGGCGGAGAAATGCCGGGAAGCCCAGGAGGGGGCGAGGCACCTAGAGGGGTGATGCCAGGAGTAGGAGCAGGTGGTACAGCATATGCGGTCGGAGCGGCATTGTAAACTGCAGCGGTTGCCTCTGGAGCAGGAGCAGCAGCCGGAGCATCGCTCGATGCACCCATGAGTGCCTTGTGGGCTTCCAATTGGGCACGCAGCTCATCCTCCGAAAGAGGTCGGTTGTCGATCTTGGGACGCTTTGGTTGGGGTTGGGAAATGGAACCCGCAGCGAGGCCAAGTTCGATTTCCTTGCGGCGTTTATAGTCTGCGACGTCAGGTGCAGGAATACCTTCCATACCAAAGATTTCCACCTCATAGCCGTCCCGACCGGGCAATGCGTTCTCAATTCGAGGGAGGCTGAGGCGGATCAGCAAGATGGAAGGATAGATAGGAACACGACTGCGCACTTTTCTGGTTCGAGTTTATGCACTTGCTGAATGTGAACTGCAAGACCACCGGCAGTATTCAGACGGCGAGGACACATGCCACACTTGAAGTGTTTCGCCTTTTGATGTTGCATGAGGACTGGAAGGCGTCAGTGAGCGGCACACAGCAGACGCCAGACGAGTAGGCTGACCTTTTTCATCTTCAAACTCACGCTCGCAGTACCAACACCAAGGACGAAGAACCTGGATATTTCGTTAAGTAGGATGTTTTATTATCGGGTTGATCGGTGTCGGTTTTGACTTACTTGCTTGCTCTTTTTCTTTGCCATCGGGGTCGGAATGCGTGGATGCAAGGAAAAGGAACACAAAACAAAAGAATATTTCTGTGACAGGCGTGGGAACACAATAAGCACAGCCACAGGGCAAGGGTTCCATGTCTCAGTAACTAGAAGACCACCGTACAAGGACCCTGGGTCAATAAGATCCGGTACACTATCCTCTCACAAGCGGAAAACTTCCATGTTGTCGCGATCGACCAGTTGGACATTTTGTACCTCAGAACTGAACAGCGATTCGTGTGTCTTCTTGATCCACATTGCATACTCCTGCTGACGTACCTGCACAGCCGACGTGAGAGGCATATCGCATTCACCCCTAAATATGTTCCTCCTCTCCCTCCTAAGCTTGCTGTGTCGATCGTGTCCTGGCGACCTTCGCGAGAGTCATTGCGAAATATACCCTCTCCGAAGCCGGTGGCATTGATGTCACTCCCAGACCCTCCGGCAGTGTCCTCATCGGTAGGTATGACTTTACTACCCAACAACCCTCCGAATGCAGAGTCGTAGCCGCCTTCCTCCTTGCCGATGCAGAAGGGAACGAGGACAGCACCTCCGAGCCCTTCACATTCTTGACTGGTGCAACCATCGCATCCGTATTTTTCGCTTGCACCCTCTGCATCCTCGTATACGTCACCCCTGAACGTACTCGTCTCAGCACCTCATCCGCCCCGATCTTCACATCGCCGCGTGTCCCACTCAGTCCCTCTTGTCGAGTACGATTCATCGTTGCTCTCACCACCACCTTTCTCTCCTCGTTCACCGGCGTTCTCAGACAGTGGAGCGGACACACATAAGCTTCATCACCAGCATCGCGCGTCTTCACCTGCGCACTCAGAAAGTACCATCTCATCAGCCAGAACGCGGAGTAGAATGGATGCGTTAGCTTGTCTAGAAGGTAGGGGAAAATTGGGAGTGCGGGGCCATGGGCGTGGAGATGGACGCTGAATGAGTAACTTCATGAGTATGAGCGACGGCGAGGACGAAGAGGGTGACGGTGAGAGCAACCGACGGGATATAATTGTTACTCGCCCTCGGGGAGAGGAGATACGGCTCGCGCCGACCATTTGTGTTGAGGACATAGGCTTGATGGGGGACGTCGAGGATGAAGGAGCTGAGGAAGGGCAGAGCCCTTCCAATTCTTCGTGTCTCTTCGTGAGCAACAAAGTACGGCCTGGACCAGACGATAATCAGCGTATCCGGAAAGGATTCTCGCCCTCACCTGCACTGTCTGTACCGTTATTTTTATCCGGGACGACGCTCGTTGTTGGGCCTTCTGCGTCGGCAAGCAGTTCGTCCCTTCCCGCCATGTCGACCTCGGCGCCAGCTGCATCCTACCTTGTAGGTAATGTTGTCGGAGCTTCACCTGCCTCCACAGCCATGTCTTGCAGACGCAAACGACGGAGTACGCTTGAATCATCGTTTCCTCTGCGTAGTTCCATCGATCTGAAGGCCGATCCAGACGAGCGCGTGTCTTCGTGGAAGTGGAGAAGTTTTATCGAGATTGGCATTGCCTGATTGTAAATCCCTCTTGCGACGTGGTATGATCTTTCCCCCACGATGTTTCTTACTGTTCGTATTCTATCTAGCTATCCTATTCACTTTGCTTACCGGATACACGGGATGTATCCAAATTACCCTCATCCATTCCGTTGACTTTTGATTTCCTTAGACACTTCTAATTGTGGTATCTTACGCATTATTCTGCCGAACATCTGGTTTCAGGCTCCAAAATTACATGCTAATCTCTCTTTTTCTTTCGCCGTTCACCACTCTTACATATGATCTCTTGCAATCTCTAATATGTCCAGTTCTATCTTTCCTTACGATACACTCAATCATGACCACAGACACCCGAGCAGTATGGATCGAAGAATGTAATAGTAGTGTCGACTTGACAAACTATTTTTTGAATCAGAACGTGTGCTCGTGTCGGAAAAAGCCGCCACCTTGATATCGACCAACAGTCCGCAACTCCACGCCCTCTCCACGCGTCTATCTTCGTCTCGAACCATACGCTTATTACTCCTGCGACATTCCAAGAACTTCAACATTTCATTATTCATGGCTCCTGAATGGTTCAAGGCGTTGTGTTGTATTCGACAACCGCCTTCTCCGAGCGACGACCCAGTTGATCGTCAAGTTCCTGCTCCCATTGGAGCTGCTCAGCCCACAGCCAGTATAGATCCCGTTCTTGTGCTGACTGAAGTTCCTGTCGAAGGCTCTGGCTCTCCCTCGGCCAATATTGGGGACGTTCGTGCTGACACGGTAGTCGAGAACACTCGCGCACGTTCTCTGGGCCCTAGCCCTAGCCCTAGAGACACGAACATTCCCGTGCCTGCCTCTATTCAAGGTGGTTGCACTGTGTTCTTTATGTGGTTCCTAAGCGTACTTAGTTACTTGACCAGGTTCTCCGTCAAACAATACAGGTGCTCTTGCTCCTGCACTAATCGAGGCGCAACCCACCGTTCCATGTTCTCCGGAAGAGAGTACGGATACTCCTGTTCCTGCACACACTGAAGAAGTAGCCGCGGGTAAGCGTTGTACTTGCTGCTCACTGCTCACGGGACAAGTCTGGGAACCTTGATCAGCAGCGTCAACCACTATATTCCCTATGATTAGCTTAGATCCAGCGAAAGCTAGAGAGCACATCGATCGCATCGATCGCTTTCGCATTCTGGTCATGGGCAGAGCCAATGCAGGTAAAACGACGATCCTACAGAGGGTCTGTAATACTACGGATCAACCAGAAATTTTTAATGGGGAAGGAGAGAAGGTGTGTGTGTTTCCTGGTATTTGCTCGAGATTAACGATGTGTCGGGCTTTATTCAGGTGGATGCTACCTTGGTGCAGGGTTCACTAAAGGTGAAGTGACTTCATGAATATTCTGCAATGTACGCTGAATGGTTGAATGCATCCAGCGTGGTGAACACAACATTGATGATGAGCTGGTTTTCAAGAGTAACCGACGCTTCGTATTCCATGACTCACGTGGATTCGAGGCCGGAAGTGAAGGGGAGTTTGACATGATGAAGGAATTCGTGATGGATCGCGCCAAGACAATGAAGCTGGACAAGAGAATCCATGCCATATGGTAGGAACACTGCATCTGACACCCTAAGCAAAGTAACATGGTTTCTGTGATGGATTTAGGTTTTGCATTCCTTTGAATGAAAGCCACAGGATGGTCACAGCTGCAGAAAAGAAGTTTTTTGATATGTGTGATACAGGGCATGGTGTGTATATTGACCATACTCTCATTGATGGTGTTAAATTTCACTTTTTTTGTCACAGTTCCTGTAATTGTATTGCTAACAAAGACAGATACCTTGGCCTTGGATGCCTTCATGGAAGTTGTTGATGATGGTTTGAATGAAGATGATGCAATGGAAAGGGCTCTGGAGGTAGAAAAAAGGAAGTTGATGGAGTGTCTCATAAAGGTCAAGGGTTGGTTGAATAAGTCAAGGTTTCCACCCCATGACTATCTGTCACTCACTGGTGAGTGTCCTAACCATCACTTGAGAATGTCACACCATTGACAGGAAATGACTGCAGGAATGCAAGAAGAGGGTGTTGATTGTACAACCCTACTGACATGCACAGCAAATGCATTAAATGAGGAAGGACTGCAGCAGCTCCTCATATCAACACAGCAATCTAATCTAGGACTGTGTATGGAGTTTGCAATAACAAAGTGGGTGAGACAGCTGAAGGATAAGAATGTACTAATATGTGCAAGGACACTGAAGAACTGCATGCATGGCATGGTGGGCAAGGTCACACCAGCAGGTCTTGCATATTACCTGTCAAGATGGTTTCCATATGTAAGAAGATAGTGAGTGGATTGGAGGAGATATTGATTTTTCAACAGGAAGTGTGTAAAATTGTAAAAAAGAGGATATAACAAATACTAATGTGGCTGTGGCATTGGGTGGATAGCATGTGAGTGGATCAGGTGCTGGAGGTTCTGGAAGGATTCTGACCATGTTCACTCCCACCCTCTTGGACTTGCATTCATAGGAAGTGAGTGGAACTGTGGCAGGTGGTGGAAGGATTCTGACCATGTTCACTCCCACTGTTTTGGACTTGCATTCATAGTTTGTGAGTGGAGCCATGGCTGGTGGTGGAAGGATTCTGACCATGTTCACTCCCACCCTTTTGGACTTGCATTCATAGTCTGTGAGTGGAGCCATGGCAGGTGGTGGAAGGATTCTGACCATGTTCATTCCCACCATTTTGGACTTGCATTCATAGTCTGTGAGTGGAGCCATGGCTGGTGGTGGAAGGATTCTGACCATGTTCACTTGCACCCTTTTGGACTTGCATTCATAGAGAGTGAGTGGAACCATGGCAGGTGGTGGAAGGATTCTGACCATGTTCATTCCCACTGTTTTGGACTTGCATTCATAGAGAGTGAGTGGAGCCATGGCAGGTGGTGGAAGGATTCTGACCATGTTCACTCCCACTGTTTTGGACTTGCATTCATAGAGAGTGAGTGGAGCCATGGCTGGTGGTGGAAGGATTCTGACCATGTTCACTCCCACCCTTTTGGACTTGCATTCATAGCTTGTGAGTGGAACCATGGCAGGTGGTGGAAGGATTCTGACCATGTTCACTTCCACCTGTTTGGACTTGCATTCATAGGGAGTGAGTGGAGCCATGGCAGGTGGTGGAAGGATTTTGACCATGTTCACTCCCACCCTTTTGGACTTGCATTCATAGTTTGTGAGTGGAGCCATGGCAGGTGGTGGAAGGATTCTGACCATGTTCATTCCCACTGTTTTGGACTTGCATTCATAGTTTGTGAGTGGAGCCATGGCAGGTGGTGGAAGGATTCTGACCATGTTCACTCCCACCCTTTTGGACTTGCATTCATAGTCTGTGAGTGGAGCCATGGCAGGTGGTGGAAGGATTCTGACCATGTTCACTCCCACCATTTTGGACTTGCATTCATAGGAAGTGGGTGGAGCCATGGCTGGTGGCGGAAGGATTCTGACCATGTTCACTCCCACCCTTTTGGACTTGCATTCTTAGGAAGTGAGTGGAGCCATGGCAGGTGGTGGAAGGATTCTGACCATGTTCACTCCCACCCTTTTGGACTTGCATTCATAGTCTGTGAGTGGAGCCATGGCAGGTGGTGGAAGGATTCTGACCATGTTCACTCCCACCCTTTTGGGCTTGCATTCACAGAGAGTGAGTGGAGCCATGGCTGGTGGTGGAAGGATTCTGACCATGTTCACTCCCACCCTTTTGGACTTGCATTTGTAGTTGGTGAGTGGAGCCATGGCAGGTGGTGGAAGGATTTTGACTGTGTTCACTCCCACCCTTTTGGACTTGCATTCATAGGGAATGAGTGGAGCCATGGCAGGTGGTGGAAGGATTCTGACCATGTTCACTCCCACCATTTTGGACTTGCATTCATAGTTGGTGAGTGGAGCCATGGCAGGTGGTGGAAGGATTCTGACCATGTTCACTCCCACCCTTTTGGACTTGCATTCTTAGGAAGTGAGTGGAGCTGTGGCCAGTGGTGGAAGCATTCTGACCATGGTCCCTGCATTTTGAAAATGTTGTCCATATTACATAAATAGATGGTGAGCTCAATTGATGTATCCAGTCCACATTCATATTTTAGATTATCTCAGGATGTAGGTCAATGTTTACATGGCATTTCAATTTGACCCTTATGTCTCTACTTGCATCTATCAGCATGTTAGTCATAATCTTTCAGGATTCTTTCCCATGCTAATATATGCTGTAGAATGTGTGCATTCATTTTTCTCTCAATTTGTATGATGATCACTGATAAAGTTTGTAGTTGGTTTGTGGCCCTGTTTCTCATTGATGTCACCTGATATGCTCCCATCACACATTGCTCAGATGGTCTGTTTTATTTTCTTTCTTTCTGCTATGAACAGATCACCTGACTTGACAGCATTATAGCTTACTATCACTGATTACTCCTCTTCTGTCCAAATGCCTACTTTGGCCATCTCAAAAAAACCTTCACTGCAATATGTTGCAGCATATGGCATTGGTAATTGCTCTTTTGTCATCATTTGACACCCATAACACCCAATTGCAGGTGCTATACTTGTGTTTGAATATTTGTACTTCTTGTTGCAGGCCAACAAAGTGAATGGTGATTTACAGGAAAACCTTGAACAGGCTGTCAGAACATATCAAACATCAGGTGTCCAAGCTACTGTTGCCAAACTTCTCACAGCAGCATTTCAGCATCATGGTGAAGATGTTGAAGTTTTAACCCCCATCCTTGTGGGTATTGCAAAGGAAAATCAGATGTGTCAGATACTATTCCCTCAATGCCAATCAACCTCTTTCTTACCTCTATTTGGATTAGCAAAGATGACATAGGAGGGGATATTTTTCAAGTGGTTACTGGGCCTGCTGTGAGCCCCTCCACTTTTCATTGGTGTGACATGCATATGAACAATGAAGATATTATTTTCAGACCACCAATGCTGATCCTTTGGAATCCTTCACTGTGGGGGGAGCTTGCAAAATCTGCAGTTGTCTCTGCCCTTGTAATTGGATGTGCCACCAATCTTCATGTTGACAATCCCCACACTTGCCACACCAGTAAATATGGGGAAGATGCAATCGTTCTGTATAGATTGAATCAATATATATACTTGCCATGCCACTCAGCTATCCAGAGTCAAACTTTACCTATGTTCTATGCCATTCTATTTTGTCTTTATGACTCATGTTGAAGTGCAATTCAAACCCTGCAGAAGTGATTCAGCAGCTATAATGAACATTTCTCATTTAACCATCCCTCTGCTGACCCAACCATTTTCTCTCCATTGTGACAACTGCCCTCTCACTTAATGCCCTACTTCCTAGTAAATTGGCAAACCGCTGAGCAATGCATGCATATAATAACCTAAATAACCAGTTCCTGCCAGATGTTGGTCCTGCATGTGTTTCTAGTCTGGATCATCTCCACTGGCAAGTCCTGTTGCAAGGCCAGTGGGGAGGGGGCAGATGTGGGCAGGGGTTATAGGTATGGACTGTCTCTACTTAGCAACTGTGAATACAGCACTATTCCCTCTGGCCTGGGGCTTGAGGCTGGGCTGAGCAAAACACTAGAAACAAGACATAGAACATGACAAGGACTAGGCCAGTTGATCAATTGGTTGGTGACTGGGTGAGTTTCCTCACAAATTATAACTTCTAGCCTTAGACCTGTGCTCACCCATAGCTGGACCACAAACTCAAACATAGCAAGCAACAATCATAGGAAATGGCATCAAAGTCCAACAACACCCTGCTGTCATTTCATACATGAATACAAAGGTTGTACAGCTTACAAGTGTCAATTGTCACAAAAGCTGCAGCTCATCCAACTTGCTAACCAGGCATTATATGAAAACTTGGCAATATGACAAGAAATCTCCTGTGGGGGATATAACAACAGGATGTGTTAGGGTGTAATAATTTGATAGCTTTGTAGCTGGTGATTATGGCCCTGGGCATAGAAGGAATGGCTGTCTTCCTTGGATGCATGGGTTTGGTTAGGGACAAAATAACTGCCTGCATCTCAGTGTCAAATGAGAGTACAATGTAAGGAAAGTCCAAGTAGCTGTATAATATGAGCTAGATGGCTTAGATAGCAACAATAAAATGAAGGGAATGAATTGCTCATCCCAGGGGATTCTGGACTGCTGAGACTAGAAGGTGGGACTCTGTGATTTGTAGTGGTAATGTTTCATGGCATGCATGGCATGTTCCATGGTGTTGTACTGGTGATGACAGTAGTGTGAGCAGTATATGTAGTTCATGTGCAGCAGTTTGCAAGGTGTGCAGTGTAGACAAAGTGAAAAGAGAACTCATAGTGACCTTCCAACTGCCAAGAGGTATCATTCTGTACCTAGAGTAGGACAAGGTACAAGTAAAAGAAAGTTGCATGACAGTGCATGCACACAGGACAGGCTGCAATAGGGGCCAAGAGTATACTACTAGCATAAAGGGAACAGAGACTGTGGTAAAAGAAAAGAGTCCAAAGGAAAGGAAGTGATCAGAACACAGCAGCTGCAGGTATTAGCAGTACATGAGAGGGAGTGAGGGCATGGGAAGGTAGCAAGGAAGGCAGGAAGGTAGCACATGAATGGGAGTGGATGTGAGTGGTCTGGGGACATAATGATAGTTGTGGAATGTCAATGATAGGGGCTTATGTGTCTAGGGAATGCAGATTCCTTACACCTGCAGGGGACTTAGATGCTGACCATCCCTGGTCAGCCATGTAGTGTGGAGGATGTAAACAATGATGCTGCATGGTAGGAGAAGGTGTGGTGCTGAGGGTTCAAGAACACCAGTGAATGCAGTGTAGAAGTGAAGAGAGTGTGTTGCCAAGGAAGCCAAGAACACTGTTGAATGCTGCATAGAAGCATCCAGACCAATGACATAAGTGCCTCATGGCCACTAAGTATATATTTGTTAGTGTGTGGCTCAAACCTTCACATTGGTTTGATTCTTTCCCCCCCATCAACTCCTCTTACACTTGTACTATGTCTGCTAATCATCTTCCCAGGCTTTCCCAGCTCATTCACATGGCTACCCCTGAACTGGCTGAAGTGGAGAAGGCTATGCTGAGGGAGCAGTTTGTCACTGCTTCTACAGCTTTGGTCACTGAGGCTAGGTGCCTCCTGGATGACGAGGAACTGTGGGAGGAAAAGGTGTTGTGGATGCACTGGTGGGAGAAGAGAACAGTAAGCACATGCCTCACTTCTGTGGGTCACATCATTGACCATGGCCAGGCTGAGGGCTTTCCCATTGTTGAACATGGTCAGGCACTGGGGGTCAACTTGAGGATCAATGCAGTGGATGGGCCAATCATGGCAGAGGCTGATGAGGCCTACAAGAGGTGGGCCACAGAGGAGGTTGCCATGGCAGTGCATGGAGGGGTTGACAAGGATGTGCAAATGGGAGAGGAGGCCATGCAGGAGGTTGGCAAGCAGGGAGTGAGCACAGAGGTGCCAGCTGCAACAGTGAAGATGTCACATGTGGAGGTGTCCCAACCTGTACAAAAGGTAAGTGAGTTCTTCATACAGTGTGGCAGAGGCTGACACTTGGGCCCTTAGTGGTCTTGGCAGATGGTCATGGAGAGCAAGGATGAGGCTGAGACACCCAAGGTCATGGTTCTGCTGGGGTCCATCCTTCACAAGGAGCCTTGCATGAGGTGTGTGGTAAAGAAGACCCCATGTATCAGACCTGCAGGGCAGACATGCCACAGATGCACATGCATCAAGCAGGGTTGTGAGAAATCCACAAAGGCTGGAAGGAAGGCACAGGTGGGTGCTTTGGTTGGTAAGTACTGCAGTTGTCTCAGCAGGTCTGGGGCCAACAGCTTGTAGTGCAGACCTTGAGGGCTCCTAAGGCTGGCTCATCCAAGAAGGTGGCCAATGATGATGACAATGTCAATGTTGAAGTGGTTGAAAGCCACTCACACACAAAGGGAAAGGCCTCAGTGCATGGTGGGCTCAACAGCAAGGTCACAGCAGACCTGTTGCAGGCTGAGGCTGCAGAGTCACAAGACATATACCTGTGCCTTCAAGTTCACATTGACCAGCTTGCAGAGGTGCTGGAGAAAATAGGGGTTGAATAGGAGTGATTGTCCTTAGTTTAGATTCACTATGTTGTCCTATCTGCATCTCAGAGTGCAGAGCATGCAATATACTGATTTTCTCCCTTGTGTATGAGGTTGCAATGTGAAATGACATGGAATGCTTGATTACTCTCTGTGGGAAACTGAGCTTGGTTTGGCCATGGTAATGTAGAGTGTGTGGGGTACCACCTGACTTGTCTTCTTTGTGCATCTTTCAACTTCTCTCAGCAGTGAGCCCTTGTAGCATGGTGTTGATGGTAGAATGTGATGGTTTCTTGAAGTGAGAATGACAGGATGTTTTAGTGGGCAACTGGGATGGCCTTTGGGTATCAAATGTAAGAAGACAGAAGGAGAATTGCAAGGAAAAATGAGAAAAGGGTGCATGCTGATTGCATGTTTGAAGAAGAAATGCACAGGGTAGTTGTGAGTATCTGTGGTATACAGTGGCCAAGGATGGCATCAGTGAGACTAGTAAGTGAAGTAACAAGAGAGATGGTGTTTTAGTTATATACTTATTGGGTGTTTTGTTATTTTTCTTGATGGTTTTGGACTTTTTGTTAGTGGTTCTTATGTTGTTTGAGTGAGGACTAGCTATCAGTAGAATCACCAGATGAAACCTGGGGTGGAACAGAGGTCTCTGGACAAAACCTGGGGTAAAACAGATAAGGAGAAACAAACTGTGTTTGGCATTGGATCGAGTGAGTGGTATGTGGGTCTCCCCTGCAGGGGACTTTGAATGCTGACTGTCCCCAGTCAGTGCAGAAGGTGTAGTGACAGTAGCAGTGGAAGTGGCAGGGGAGTGGAGGTTGTTGCTACTGCAGAATGGGGTATCATGGGGTAGAGAGGAACAGAGACAGGTAGGAATGGCAGAAGGTGTGTTTAGATTGTGTACATATTCCACCAGTCATCACCATTGCTGAGCCCCTATTCTACAAGGCATACAGTGGCTCACAAAATTGTCCCAATGTTTGCATGTTTTTCATTAATCATGGTGTAGGCAGTGAACTACCATTATCCAGTCCAAGGTGTTGGTGGATGGATCCAAGCAGCTGGTCATGGCTCTCTAATGAGCCATATTACATAATATTTGGATGAAAACTGGTGACTGAATACCCAAATGAAAATGACAGCTCATTGGGACAATTTTGGAACTTTATGGCATACTAGGGATGCAGTCCATGGGAACACATATAAAATGATATAAGATGCTCACCAATGCTTACATAATGTATTGTGTGGTCTACTGAATGATCTGTCAACAAACAAATAATGCCAAACAGTGATTTTGCACCACCAAGCCTTCTTACTGTAGCACAGCTCAAGAAATCACCATTCTGGCTCATCAGGGACATTCTCTCAGGGCAACCTCAGCAAATACTGGTGTACACTATAGTATAAACAATAGAATATGCTATCAGCACCATTGGTCTCTTCAGAAATCTGCTGGCAGTCATCTCCTGCACTATTTCCCCAACAATGCTCCATGTGTCCTGGAACTAATCAGTACTGTGAGAGCTGAGAATGATGTTGAGGTCCAATCTAGCATTCATCCTATCATAAACAAACTAATCACCCACTAGCCAGTGCATCACAGCTGAAGAAAAGCCTGCCTGGAGGCTCAGGTAATGCACAACCCTCTTGGGCACTCCCAGTATCATGGGAGGGTTGGCCAGACTGTACTCTGAGCTGAACTGTGGATCACTGGGAAGGAGTTATTTGGTCATATGAGACTAAAGGAAATATCCAGTGCCAGATAGAAGGGCAGGAATGTGCAACTTGTTAACTCAGTAGCATATCCCTCCCATGGTGCCTGGAGCAAGAGAGGGTTTAGCTTCACCCTGACTTCCATACCAGTTCCCCCTTCACAGAAATGCACTAGTTAATGGGTGATTGGTTTGTTTATGATAGGATGAATGCTAGATTGGACCTCAACATCATTCTCAGCTCTCACAGTACTGATTAGTTCCAGGACACATGGAGCATTGTTGGGGAAATAGTGCAGGAGATGACTGCCAGCAGATTTCTGAAGAGACCAATGGTGCTGATAGCATATTCTATTGTTTATACTATAGTGTACACCAGTATTTGCTGAGGTTGCCCTGAGAGAATGTCCCTGATGAGCCAGAATGGTGATTTCTTGAGCTGTGCTACAGTAAGAAGGCTTGGTGGTGCAAAATCACTGTTTGGCATTATTTGTTTGTTGACAGATCATTCAGTAGACCACACAATACATTATGTAAGCATTGGTGAGCATCTTATATCATTTTATATGTGTTCCCATGGACTGCATCCCTAGTATACCATAAAGTTCCAAAATTGTCCCAATGAGCTGTCATTTTCATTTGGGTATTCAGTCACCAGTTTTCATCCAAATATTATGTAATATGGCTCATTAGAGAGCCATGACCAGCTGCTTGGATCCATCCACCAACACCTTGGACTGGATAATGGTAGTTCACTGCCTACACCATGATTAATGAAAAACATGCAAACATTGGGACAATTTTGTGAGCCACTGTACATGGACATGTTCTTGATGCTGAAGTCAAACAGGTTCCACTATGTCACCCAAGCCCAGTGCTCCTCACTAGCTATCCAGAATGGGCTATGCTTTGTGCTGAGAGAGGCAAGTCCATTGGGAAATTCATTTTTGAACAAATCCTGTGCTGCTGGGGTGCCTTGTCACAGATAATGGGGGACCATATGTTCTTGCCCTCAACTGGCTCTCCAAGACCTTTGGAATTTGTCACATACACATCTCCCCTTATAACTTGCCAGCTAATGGAGTTGTAGAGCAGCAGCATTTTGATGTGAGAGAGGCACTGGTAAAGAGTTGTGGTGGGGAGGCACTGAAGTGGTCAGAAGTTTCCCCTGTGGTATTGTGGGCAGAGAGGGTTATGGTCCATAAGGTAACTGGGTTTTCTCTGTTCTATATGGCTCATGGTGTAAAACCCAGACTCCCTTTTGGTCTTGTTGAAGCAATGTTCTTAGCCCCTTTTGAGGTGGAATTTTACTTGACCACAGAACTCATCACTCACCATGCTCACCAGCTCCAGAAATGCCCTGAAGGCCTCACTTGCATCCATAATCTAGTCCTAAAATCTCATTTCACATCAGCTAAGGATTTCATTGCTTGCTTTGCACATACCATCAAGCACACCAAGCTGCAGAAAAATGATCAGGATCGCTTGCGAATGATGAGTATAAGCTAGCATATGCAGTGTTTGCCTGGAACTGGTCTATGATCCAGGCAATATCAATTGGTGAGAACTTATCTACATCTATTGTGAGAAGTGTCTCTGTTGCCTTGTGGACCAGTGGATGAACCAGATCTTGCAAGAAGTCAGGCTTGGATTGGGATGTGGTTCAATAAGGCACAGGTGAGCCTGCCATTGTTGTGATTGCATTGGTGATGGTGTTTATCTGGTTATGCATCAAACTGCAGAATTCTCCTAAATCCTCCCCTACACACTCAAGTGTCACATCTACTCCACATTGCTTTCAAGCCAATGAGGTGGATGAAGCTGCAGTGGATGACAGGGCACCTGATACAACAGACAGGCTGTCATCATCATCTGCCTTCTGCTTTTGAGAGCACTCCATATGAGCTGAGATGCTGAAGGATGGCTCAACAGAGCTGATAGATGAACCATTTAATGAAGATGGGGAAGATGGGGGGGAACTTGATGGTGTGCCATGGACACCAGCAGACTGGCCTGATTTCCAATTGAAAACAGATCCACTGTGAACTGAAGTAATGGTGGAGGGTGCTGAGTATTGGGAAACTGTTGGTATAGGGGGAGGTGAGTGGAATGTGGTGTGGTTCAGTGATGGCAATGCTGGTGGAGCATGGTCCTGGGATGGTGTACTTCCCCCTGTGCTCTCACTCTCACTGTTGGAAGGACCTAACCCAGCATTTGATGGGCCTCCAGCAGAATTGTTGATGGTCAATGCTGAAAAGTGATTCAAGCCCTTGCCCTTGGAGGGCATGAGGTCTCTCATCTGTTCATAGTGCACCCAACCCTTGTTTTTATAAGGGCCTGCATCCTTGCAGATCTGTTGATGTCACCATTAGCACAGGAAATTCCATGCTAATTGAATCATACCCATGCCTTCAGATAGTTGTTCCATGTATCCTCGCTTGCAACACCAATATTGGCCCCTGCCTTCAGGGAATATGCAAACCCAGATGCATGGCAGAGATGATCAATAGCTGCATGATATCAGCTGGTTATTCTGTCATTTGACTGATAAGCCACACACCCTTTTCCATGTCTGTTTACATGCTTTAGGGGTCTTGATACCCCCTTTGACAGGCTCAGGAAGGGCTTCAGCAGCTGCATTCCAAAATGTGTCCTTAAAATTTAAACCATCACCAGCAGTTGCCTTGTGGGAAGCAATGAAATTAAGAAGAACCTTGACATCATTATCTGACCACAACACTGGCTTGCCTTCTGGGGACTGCAAAGTACATGGTTTACCCTTGGAGGGTGATTTTGCTGTTTTATGGGGGTGCATGATGATGGAAGGATGAAGAAAGATCAATGGACTGTGGAATGTCAGGCTCATAACCCCTACCCCTAGCATGGCATCTTGGCTGTCCACTAAGCATCTCCTCTCAAATTCAAGCTCCACTTGAATATTGGATGCTTATGTGATGAAGCCTGGGACTTTTTTCTGGGTCTTTGTTAGTTGGATTCTTGGTGGGACTTTGTTTCCAAACTGGCTCTTACCTTCTGGGGCTCAGGCCAGTCGCAGATAGCTTTGACTTTTTCTGAAGACATGGTAAGGCCAGTTGGGGACAAGTGGTAGCCCAGATATTCCACAGAGTCTGAGTGAAATTCACATTTCTCTGGTTTGGCATACAGGCCATGTAATTGGAGCTGGCAAAGAACCTCCCAGATGTGCTGCTTGTGAGAAGACTCATCTCCAGAGTAGATCAGGATGTTGTCAGGGTAGGTGATGACACAGACATCTAGCATATCTGCAAAGATTGAATTGACAAACCACTGGAAGGCAGCCAGGGCATTGGTAAGACTGAAAGGCATCACCAACCACTCATAAGACCCATAGCACATTCTAAAGGCTGTTTTCCACTCATCACCAGGTGCAATCCAGACAAGGTGGTATGCATGCCTCAAGTCAATTTTAGTGTAGATTTTGGTGTGACTAGGGGAGTCAAGTAGATCAGATATTAGTGGTAGGGGGTACTGGTCTTTCTTGGTGAGCTTGTTAAGGCCCCAGAAGTCAACACATAACCAGAGTGAACTATCCTTCTTCTTTATGAAGAGGACTGGTGCAGCATAAGGGGAAGAAGTGGGCTGGATAAAACTGGTAGTCAGGTTTTCATCAATGAAGGCCTGGAGAGCTTGCAGCTGGACAGGGGACAGCAGGTAGATGGTTCCAACAGGCAGTGTAGTACCCTCTTCCAGTTCACTCTTCAGGTCATACTCCTGGTAGGGTGGGAGAGTAGATATGTCAGCAAAGTCATGGTAGTCCTTTGGTACACTGGCCAAGTCTGGTGGAGGGCCAGTAGAGGCAGACCAGGCCAGGACTGGGTCCAGTGGGCATAGATGAAGTTGGAATTGGGTAGATCCCTCTAGCTTGCAAGTGCATACATATGCAGCTGCATTGATCAGGGTGATAGGGGGAGCTTTCAGGGGGGTGCAAACCAGTGAGTTGACAGACAGTACAGATGGCACAGGGCTGGGGTTGGGTTGGTCAGGTAGACCAGGATTTGGAAGACTGGTTAAGACTGGTGTGGCAGGGGGTGTTGACATGGTTGGCATTCCTCCTGTAGGTGTCTGGAAAGTTAGACTGCTCAGTACCCAATCAATTGATGGATTGTAGTGGGTGAGCCAGTCATGTCCAAGGACTATCTTACATTCAGAATCCAATGGGGCTAGAAACAGGGTTGCTGGTGTCACACACCAAAGGTGTTGTGGACATGGTTACAGCTGACTCTGCCTAACTCATCAATGAATTGCATGCAATGCCCATGCATGCAGATGAAGACTAAAGGCCTCATGTGTAGAAAGACTGCTGGACATGAGCAATCAGCCTTTGCACAAGAATGAGTTCTCAGTGCTAGAGAGAAAAGAGGAAGTGAGTTAAGTGTGCATTAAAAGTTTTTAGCACCTGTGTATGGCATTCTGGTTTTCATCATATCTCCACCATTTCCAAAGATATCAACTCCATTCTCACACTCACTTAAAGTGCTCAGCCATGCGATTCTGCCTTCCAAATTTGGAGAGGATCCTCACACCCTACACATTTCTACAGCACTCCATCCATCAGATGCTCATTTCACTAAGCATATCAGAAATGGCCACCTCTTCATTGATCATCTTGCTTGTCTCATTTTCCAGAGACAGTGGCTACATATATCTGCCAGGTGTTCCCACCAGCTTCTGTCCTGAAGCCCCCTGGTTCATCCCATCATTGTCAGCCCCATCCCATCCCATGCAGCTTGGTCAGCATGTTCTCCTCATCCCCACATTGCAACAGCTGCAGCATAATCTACTGTTCTCCCATCTCCCTGATCACATTCATGATGAGTATGACATGCATCTTGCCTTCTTACTGCTTGCCTGCTTACTGCAAGATCCAGCAGAAGACATCCCCCCTTCTCCTCCTCCATCAGAGCCCCATTCATGAAGCTTTTGTTAACTTCACTGAGAGGATGAAAGGGTGGGAGATGTGATCACTTATGCTCCCATTGCCCCATAGACCCCCAATGCCCTAGCCCCTTTGATGCCTGACTCATGCCCTTCAATTCTTGAATTAATACTTCCCTATCTGGAAACACTGTCCATCTGTCATGCCATCTTTGGATCTAGAGATGTCTCCACTGAGATCTGACTTGCATCACCACCCCCTAATGTGATATCAGTGTGCTTACTCAGTTTCTGACTCCATTTGACTCATTTTGTGATATTTTGACTATCCTTGACTCATTCATTGCCAATACTTACCAATCCTCTTTGCTTGCTTACTTTTCATTTCTCACTTACTCATCATGATTACTCAGTCCTTACTCATTACTTACCAAGTGTTTGTGCCTTGTTTGTCACAAGCTGCACTCCCCCCCACAGTATATAAACCCCCATGTACTTAGCTACACCCCAAGTGAAGAAGCAATCCAGAAGTCACTCAGCAGTCAGTTCAGCTCAGCTCAGCATAACTTGTTGTCAACAGTTGAGGCTCCATGAAGGGGTCTATCTGTCATCATTTGTATACTTGGTAGTTGAGGCTCATTTGGAAGAGTCTATCTGCCATCCTTCATCATCAGTCCACCCCATGCTTAGTCAGCAGTCTTTGCTTAGTCATCCCACTACTCCTGCATAACTTGATGTCGACTTGCACTGGGAGCCCTGTTGGCTGAACACCCTTGCTCTGTTCAGCATCCCCTTTTCAATCAGCATTCATTCATCTTCTCCTGTGTAACTTGTCATTGACTTGTGCCAGGAGCACATTTTATCAAAGTCCATTACTCCAGAAGTCCTTTCAGCTGAACACCTTCACTCTGTTCAGCATCCCCCATCCAGTCATCACCTGCTTGTCTTCTCCTGCATAACTTGTTGTCAACTTGTGCTAGGAGCACCTCCACTTGAAGTCCCCCCCCCACATTAGATTTTTTCTGCACTCCAGGTTCCATGGAGGTAAACCACCACTTGCACATTATTTGTCTTTGGTGTTGGATTTGTTTGGTTTTCACCAGCTTTCCACACTTTGACTCACACTGGGGTGACATTGCTAGTCACAAATTGAACTGAAAGATCTACTGCTTGAGTGATAATGAACTTGATGTCCCATCAAAGAGCCAGAGTTGGATGGGGGACACAGGGTAAGGGGCAAAAGAGTGTTGATTAACAAATTCTTTATCTATGAAGCTATGTGTGGAACTGGAGTCCACTAGTGTATGAAACTGGGGCAAATTGTGACTGACAATAGAAACATAGGGAGTTAATGAATTTGGATTGGAAAGAGCAGACATGTTGAGACAAGCCTCCATGAGTGCACAGCTGGAGTCAATGCAGCTCTCAGTCTGTGTGGAGTCCTGAGAGCTGCTACCTATTTTTTTGCCTCAGAGGTTGCCACAGTACAAACCTTGGCTTTCCTGGCTTTCTTTGGACACTTATCTGCAAAATGTCCAGTGCCTCCACAGAACATGCAAAGGTTGTTGTCTCTGTGATGCTTGCACTCCTCTGGCATCAGCTTGCTGTCTTTTCCCAACTTTCTTGAGCCCAGCTTGGGTGTGTTAGAGCCAGTCTGACTGGTTGAGGTGGGTTTAGATGAGGGCTGGTTGCTGGAGTTGCTGTTTCTGGAATTATTGCCAGTCTTGGATTTCTCTTGACTGGGCTTGGACTGGGTGCTGTGACTGGGGTTGGGAGTCAACTTGCTACCAGAGGATGACCCCTGGTGCTTACTGGACTGCTGAATCTCCTCTTTGCATTCCCAGTAGCACACATCAATTTCTTGAGCTAAATGGTGAAGCTTGTGCAGGATTCTAGGTTTGCCAACCCAGCAGACTTCATCCTTGATATAGTCAGGGAGACTGGTGTAGAAGAAGAAGAAGTGGCACAGAGTGCCATCACCATATCCCCAGACTTGTGAGGCAAGCCAGTTGAACTCAACCATGTGCTTGTTGACCTGGTGATTATCTTTCATCTGAAGGTGGTCTATCTGGCTTTGGCCACTGGGTCATGGGGTCCAGAGGTGGTCTGGAGCTCTATAACAAACTCCTTCCAAGAGTCCACCCAGTAGGGCTGGTCCTCTGGGTCTTCAGTCCCAAGTAAATCTGGTTTGAACCACTCAAGAGCCATCCCTTTCAGGAATGACTGTGCAAAAGTGACCTTAGCTTGATCACTTTGAAAGGCCTGGGGCTGGTCCTGGAAGTTGAGTTTGCATTGAGTAAAAAAAGTGCACAGCTTCTTTGGGTCCATCCCATTGAAGGTGTCTGGTTCATGCAACTTAGTTCTAGAAGATGATTCAGAGCTGGTATGAGCATTGCATGCAAGAAACTCTATGGCTTTAGCAAGGCTATCAAGCACAGTTACCCTGGGCTTGACATCATTTTCTGGGAGGGGATCTTCTTTATCATTATCCAGGTCATCTCCCAGCACATAGTGTAGTCACACTTAGTCACAACACATAGGCAGCCTGTGCATCAAAACACCAACACTTATATAGACCCCAAGATGGGCCCACCTAAATAGATTAGCCAGTACACATGGACAGGCCCAAGGGACTAAAGTGAGAGCAACATATGTATGGGCCCATAAGTGCATTACCACAACATATGGGAGGGCCCATGGTGGGTAAGGATGTTGAAACATTTAGATGGGCCTGTGACCAATTAAGTATACTGAGCTGCTGTAAGACATGGATTGGCCTGTCCTGGTAGGTTACACCCCTGTTGCAACATCAAGGCAGGCCTTCCTATCATAACATGGAGAGGGTCACAACATAAGGATGGGCCCATCTATGATTAGAATACAAAGTTGGCAACATATGGGCAGGCCTGGGAGTAATATCATTTATGGTGTTGCAACATCTAGACAGGCCCATTCATAATAAGCCATACCCCTGTCACAACATAAAGACAGGCCCATCAGTAATGTCATTTCATAATGTCACAACATATAGATAGGCCTGTTGACAGTAAGATGTACTGCTGTTGAAACATACAGATGGGCCCATCACTAGTATCATTTAATAGAGTCACAACATAAGGTTGGGCCCATTAGTAGTATTATGCAACATATGGACAGGCCCTTCAGTAGTATTATTTATATTGTCACAACATATAGGCAGGCCCATCTAGCAAGATGCACCCCTGTTGCAACATAAGGATGAGTAAGGCATTCTCAGGCAGCAGAAAGGGAGATCAAAGGGATCTGCATAAGGATGGGCCCATCCATGGTATTCTCAGGCAGCAGATAAGGGAAAACAAAAACCAGTGTTACAACATAAGATTGGCCAATCTGTCCATTGCAGGATTACAAACCCTTGGCACTGCATAAGACAGGCCAATCCATCATATCATAGATAGCTCACCACAAATGGACAGGCCTATCCATAATTGGGTTATCCCCCTGTCACAATATAAGATGGGCTCAGGAAGACAAGAAATGAAGAAAGTGGAACCTCTTGCACTATAGAGTATCTGGTCTATGTAGCTGTGAGCCAGGACTCCACCATTGGAGCAGACAGGAAACACACAAAACAAATGGCAATGCTATTCCAGAACAATGCATCATATTTTTATCTGAGCCTCTGCTTCATATATGCATTCAGGATTATTGACTTGTACTGGTATTACCATCATGCTATGGGAATCATTCATAGGTGGGATAAAAAATGTGACATCCACATATCTCATTGTCCATCTTTAACCTCTGACTCTTCCACTCTCCAATCACCATCACCACTCTGACCATCAAACTACTCCATCATCTTGTCATTAGACACATGTTGTTGTTGTCATCTCACAAGCTCTTCAAGAAATTGCCTGAGCTTGATGCTGTGGCCAACCACATCCTTCAAATTTACTTCAAGGATATCACAGAAAGCAGCAAGCTGGGAAAGGTGGACAAGATTGTGAAGTGGAGAGGTGCTGTCAAGGCAATAAATGATGAACTAGTGTGTCATAGTGTCATCACATTTTTTCACTAACTGATGCATTCAGGATGCTGTATGTGACCTCATTGCTAGGACAGATGAGATTCCAATGACCCTCATTGGTATTGACACATTCTTAAAGCGGGATGAAGACCTCAGCTCAATCAAGCACCTGTGGCCTGAGTGGAAGACTGCCCTATCCCCTTCCAAAACTGACATCACCAACCACAAGTGGTTCAATATCATTGAGCATCAATACAACTACCACCAGTTGGGCCTCCCTATGCCCCATGTGGTGCCAACACCAACACCACCCACTCAAGAGACCAAAATGCCTATGGGCAACAAAGGAAAATGGAAAGCAACCAAGGCAGAGGTGGAGAAAATGATAGCAGAGAGCTTGCACAGGATGGAGGTGGATGTTGAGGGTGAAGATGAGGTGCCAGAGAAGGTGGATGATGAAGAAGAACCAGTGCAAGGCAGGCAGAAGCACAAAGCTGCTGTGAAAACAATGTCCCATCAATCCAGACATTGATCCTGCTCTAGGAAGGCAACCACAGCAACTGATGATGATGACATTCCCACTCAAGGCCAATCAAAATGCAAGCCTTGTCCACCATTGGACAGACCATATGGTCATGTTGCTGTAGCTGCCAGAAGGATGCCTTCCCCCAACCCCCATTCCTGTGAGTTGTGCCACAGATGCAAGGTCCAATGCTACAAGAACCCTGGGAAGTCCTGCTTCCCATGTGATGGTCACAAGATTTGATGTAGCCATGCCAAAGGCAGGATTGCTGCTCCAACTCAATGGAATCCATTGTGAGCCAGGGGAAAAAAGTGAGCTTGATGTCTGTCCCTGACAATGGAGGCCCAAGAATCCCAAAGCCCAAAGGAACATCCCCCAAAGTGACATGTTTTGATGGCCTCCAAAGCCATCAACACTGGGGTTGGGCCCTCCAACCAGGGAGAGATGATCCCCAAGGGATCATCACTCAGTACATTCACAATTTCATGTATTTATGCTGACTTAAATTTTATTCAGAGATTCATATTCCTGCATTCAAATGCAGGGATTCCTGCCCAATCCCAGCTGCTGTATGAGTGGATTCAATCATTGAGGCTGGCCCATCCATTGCACAGGAGGTAGAGGAATCTACAGTAGCAGGTACATTTAAAGTGAGAAAAAGACAATAATGGCTAGACAGCCAACAGAATTGCAAAGGATAATCTCATTCTACTAAAACAACTGCTGATGTATCCCAATAGGTGGAAGCTTAGCAAATGCATGGCTTTGTGATGTAGAATAGTTAACTTGAAACTTAAAAAATGAGATAGTGGGATGGTCTCATTCTGCTAAAACTGGAGCTGATGGAACCTGATAGACAGAACCTTTTCAAATGAACAGACTGTGTGATATGTGATAGCAACCTGCTATCCAATGCAAATGCAATTAATAGTCTGATTTGGCCAACACATCTGAATCTTCTAATACAGCCACTGATGAATCCCAATACACAGACACCTGGCAAATGAGTGGGCTATGCTATTTACAGTGTTCACTTGGGAGTTACAAAACAAGATAACAGCTAATAATAGGATAATGATGCAAAGAAAGATGTCAGCCTGTGAAAACAGCATTCTGTGGATCCCAATAGATGGAACCCTTCCAAATGAGCAGCCTGCACAATATGCAAGGTTGATATGGACTGTCTCGACCTGCTAACATGGCATTTGATACATCCTGATAGACAGAACACTTCAAAATGGGTGGACTGTGTGAGATGCAAGGCTGAGAGCAATTGGTCATCAGATGCAAATGCAAAGCAATATTCTCATTGCACTAACATAGGATCCAAGGTATGCCCACAGGTGTGACATGTGCAAACAAGTGGAGTGTGAGATTTGCAAGGTTCAATTCAGGGAAAATGTTGCATTCTGCTATTGCAGGAGCCAATGTCTTTTGAGAGGTGGAAGCTTGGCAAATGAGCAGATAAATATTTCTCAGCAGATGGAGATACAACCAAGGGCATTCAGCCAGTCACTAGTGACCAATTCACCCTCTGCAGTGAGCAATAAATATTCTGTTTCCCAACAATGGTTTGTTGCCATTCATCTCAGCCTGCAGATGCATGAGCCTTTCAAGACAAACAATATACATACTCATGTCATACCAGACATATCCACAATGGAAATAAAACATGCAAAAGGTGAATGAATGGGCTAGCTTGCCACTGGACATCTCCTGCAAAGTACCTGCTGACCTGCCCATCAGCTACAGGGCAGAATGCAAGGGTGGGGTACAGAAACTGCAGGTTCACATTGAGCTAACATTTAACTACAAATCTTTCTCCAGGACAAACTGAATATCAGTCACATTCATGGCCTGCCATTTGTGTTCAGCATGCTTGGCCAACCTCAAATACATCATCCTCTGCCTTGCTGCATAACACTGCACCCCAGGAACTCCAATAGCACTGCTGCCCATCTGTATCTTATGCCATTCTTTTGCTTGAAATCTGAAGAAGTAAGGTCAACATACATTCAGACATCCAGCTCTTTGATTCTGTGTCCCACAGGACATTGATTGACCAAAACCATGGAAGATGGGTTCTGCAGTGCTCCTGTGCATTTTGGGAGAAGGCCACTGTCTGCACAGCCAGGTCTTCTTTATGAAGCTCTTGATAATGTCCTAAGATATCTGCACCCATGCCAAGTACAACCATGGCATCTCTGCATTGATTATGAATCATGGCCTGTTTTTTTACTGAGACATTGATAGCACAGATCATATACCAGACCCAAGTTTTCATAGAATAAATAGCTCTTAGCTGTGCACACCACCCCCCAAAAGACAGCCACCTTGTCTGCCAATGTCAGACAGAGGCCATGTAGTGCATCATTAGCTTGACCTGTGCAAAGCTTCAGCTCCATTTCTGCAAGATTTTGAAGCCCTCAAGCTCAACATGCATCAATGCCAAGAGCAGATGGAAGCAGCAATTTGTCCTGCAGTCCTGCCAGGGTTCCATCTGAAGTGGGCAACTCATCCCCCACATTGTCCAGCCAACCATCATCCAAAGCATAATCCTGCTCTGAATTTGTGTCAAGAAATGCAGTCTGCTGTACAGATTCACTGGAAGAAGTGTTGGAGCCTGCTTCAAGGTGAAGTGAGGTTATGGCCTCTTCTAAGTGTAAACCATGCACTAGCCAACTAGCCACTCCATGTAGGCTTCTGCTGGGTCTTGGTTCATCCAATAATGCTAGTTCAATGGCATGCACTGTTGGTGCTTCTTGTGATATGTCAGTATTTTGCATTTATCCAAAAAGGTGGATGCCATACCTGCCCTTAATTGAACTTCAAAGATGTCCATGACAGATGGGTCATCAACATGATTGTGCAGTGCATGAATCTCTTGTGTTTGCCAGCTGTTTCACTGCTCTGCAGTCAAGGCTTCATCTAGCTTTATATATGCCTGCCTTACCAATGGTGCTGCTGCTCAAGCCACTTTGAACTTCCACAATAGGCTATCTGCTTAAGACCAACCAATCCAAATCATCTTCATGAAGTTGGAATCATTCATCTGGAAATCCAGCAGTTCCTGGCAGTGTGGTGAGGTCACCCCATGTGCAGATGTGGATGCCACATTAAGGACAGACCACAATGTTTCAATGATTTCTCCATCTACCCATCCAGCCCCCTTGATGAACAGCAGGGCATACCATGCATAACATTCCTTCTTGTGCCCATGCACATGCCATATGCCAATTCCAGGGATAATCCAAAGTGATGACAGGATATCAATCATCTCACTTGGACCCACATGCTTCTGCAGATTCATCATGTAGGAGCAGTTAATGTAATAGAAGCAAACCACTTGTTTGATCCCTTCCATATTGTATCCCAATGCATTTGCCAAAGAGTAGTCCATGTTTAACTGTCTGCAGTGCCATCAGTGGGTGTCAAAATTGATGATTTGACCTCATACCTTTCTCCTTTTTGGAAGTCAACAACACAATGCAGATAAAAGCATCCATGCCATGTGCATGCAGTCACCCCAATTCTGGTTGCATGAAGCTTTCCCTGGGCTGCATTTGCCTGACTGATAGCTCTGTGGTTGTTGCAGGTGGATTTCTGTGCCTGAGCTCAGATCATGTTTTGGATGGGTTGAATGAATTCATACCTCCATGATATGTGGAGTGGCCATCAAATAGTCCATGTAGTGCAGATTGGTCACCATATAACCTAGTCCATCCATCAACCACACTTGATCTTTGGATTTCCACTCATGCATGTGTTCTGCTTTGAAGTTTCCATCCATTACTACTGTGTGGGTGAACTGCCAGCTGGAGAAGGTCAGCATATGAGGATTGCATTATTGGAGCCACTTACTGGTCCAAATCCTCATTGGTATCAACATTTATTCCAGGCTGGGGGCATGCTGCACAAAATAATGCCAGTCCATCTTTCTCTGCTGACCTGGTTGTCCTGCAGAATCCATTCCATTTACGTAGCTTGAGGTATCACCATTTCCACACAACCCATAGAAGCTCACAGTATCTATCCTGATTGACCCTTCAGACATTCCAACACTTGGAACCAAAATACCAAATCTTACTGGAATGAGGTGTGGAAACACACTGGATGTGATCTGATGCAACTTGCTGTAATAGTTCATACTGGATGTTCCACATTCCAGGTTGTCCCTCAGGAAGTCATCCAGAACCACAAATGTGAATGCAGTGCTTGGCTTCTCAAATGTTGAGGGAAATAGTTTGGCTCTGAGTAACTGTATGTATTGGGTTCTGCAGTCTCACATTCACACCAATTCACTACAATGAAATGAACACCTGTGACATCCACAACAGTGAGATATCTTGACCCTGCTGGAGGACAGAGGTGCTTTGGGTTTTCTTCAATATCTTCCACATCTTCCCACTCTTGATCATCCATGGGCAGAGGTTCACCTGCTGCTTGCTGGACTTGTGCAATCACATGGGGACAGGGTGCTCTGCCATGTCCCAGTTGCAACTGAATGCTAGTCTGTGGGTCTTGATGTGGATGTAATTCTGGGCAACCAACTGATCTCTCACCATGTGGAGGGCAGATTCCTCATAGAAGTCCCCTGTCCACTGTTGGATCCTGTGGAAAGTCAGGCTCTCATTACTCTTCCAGCAACATTCTGTGCAGAATAGGGGCTGATGTAAGCAATCTGGACATCTGTATACCCTGTCATTGCCACACCAGGTGCAGTTCCTTGGCTCTGGGGAGGCTTCCAGCTCCAGGAGTATCTTCAAGAACTCCCCCTTCTGTGGAACCCACTCACAGATGTAATCATTCTGCATCTGACACACCATGTGAAGTCCACTTTCAGGTTGGCAAGCTGCTGCATACCTTTTTCCATGGTAACATCAGTTGCTGGACCAGTGGGCTCATGCTTTCATGTCTGTCAAAGGCTGAATCTGCCCATGCATCAAAGTACTTGTGGGAGAAAGACCTTGAATGCTTGGATGGTGAGGATTGGGGAGAATGGACAGGGGTTGTTGGATCTGGCTGTTTGATTGTGACTTCTACCAATCACAATCTATATCTACCTCCAGTTCTCCAAGTCTTGACTTCCAGCTTCACCTGATGGCCTGGGGTAGGACCAATCATTCTCATACCCTTTTGACTGCTTCCCTTGGCCATCTAGAAGTTTCTGATTTCACAGTATGAGGTCAGTTGTTAGAAATGCTACTGCTAGTGCAACTTGCTTTATCATTTAGCTCTATCAATGTTGGTACCTTAACACATGTCAGGGCATAAATACAAATGCAACTACACTGGCCTTGCACAATGCATGGCACTGCCTTCTTATTACCACTCAATCCCTGCCTGCACATTCCCTTCCTGCTGCAACATTACCTGGGTGCTTTGCCTGGATTATGATGGTGAATTTGGATGCTATATTAGCTGATGAAGGTGAAACAAGATGTTCAGTATCAATATAAGTATGGATATGATTGGGCAAGCCAACTGACAGCCCAGATGTGCAGGATCCTGTCAAAGAGATCAGCCTGATTGGATATTTTGGTTGCTTCACAGAGCTCCTGTCAAAGATATCAGCCTGATTGGATATTTTGGTCACTTCACAGAGGTCTGAATGAATTCCTTGGCATGACTGCACTAGTACTGAAATGCATTGAGACCAAACAAGGGCACAAAAAAAATTAGTAGCCAACTATCTATTATACACCATTATACATCATACCACATCATACTCCATGGAGTCCCAGCACAAATCAGATGCCTGGGATCAGACAGAAAGAGATGATGCTGATGATGAGCAAGATATAGAACCATCAGATGTGGGGGAAAGGGAGGAAGAAATGTTTGAAGTGGAAGAGTTGGAGATCCTTGGGTGCCAATGCCAAGAATGGAGGCAAGCAGGGAAGAAGAAGAAGCCTGCAGTTCTGCTATCCATATGGGAGGAGATGCAGCAATTGGACAGGAACAAGGAGTTGAGAGGGAGCAAAGTCCAGACCAAGTGCAAGGTATGCTTTAAAAGTTCTGATTCAGATGCTCACAATTCAAAGCACCATTGTGGCTAATACAGGATTGGTTGAAAAAACCCCTCTGTTCAAAGATGCCCCACATTACCCTTAGATCCAGTTACAAATACTCTGTGTGGGCAGTAGTCTGCAAATTGTACCAAGAGCAAATTCAGGAGAAGCTTGCAAAAATGAAAGTAGAAGAAGGCAATACCCATGGAAGCAAGCAGATCCAACAGTATCAGAATGCATTGATGGCTTTAGGATGACCTGACAGAGGAACAATTGGCTGCAGCTGAAGATATAGCAGAAAGGTGGAATGGGCAGGAAGGCCCCACACCAGAGACAAAACCAAGGTGCAATTGTATGAGGTCAGCTTCCCAGTCTTCAATTTATCCTAGTTCCCAGGAATGCAGCCAAGTATGGGTACAAGTATGTCCAAAACTTTGTGATGGAGATGTGGAGGTATTGTGGAATGCACATAGTGTGTATGGCTGGGTGGAAAAATGAGGAGGGAACTATACAGGCATGCACATGAGTCCACCATATTCTCCTCCAGGCCTAGGTAAGACTCATGCAATGACAGTATGGACTTCAATAATGAAATTGTGGATGGGATCCCCTTCAATGATGTCTGCACATGGGAAGGAAGCTGGCAAGAGTACCTTGGGGAAACATTTGAGGAACCAGGAACACTGCCCGAGCATGATGGCAAGTCAAGTCCTGAATGTGCTCAGAAAAAGACAGTGGCCAAAGCAATGAGGACAGGCGGGGTTGACTCTGTGAAATTGGTGAAAAATGCCAATGGAGAGATTTGGATAGGAGAAATTGTGGGCCTTAGCTGGGACCAACTACAAAAAATGGTTCATGGATTTGTGACTGCTCACTACCATGAGTGGTCAGAGTATTTAGTGCCCTCAATCTCTGATGAGTGCTATCAGGATGAGCATGTGGAAATCCCTCATCAGCAGTGCCATTCAAGAATTTCAGTCATCATCAAGCAGAAATGATAGCAACCTGCCATCTTCCTGAAGGATTTACCTTTGACCATGACCCAAGTCACATGTGGACAACAACAGCTACCCAGCTGCTGTCCTTTTGGCACAAGTGACAGGAATCCCATCCAAATGATGTGTTTGGATTTCAGAAATGGATTGATTGATCTGGTGAACTGCAGCCACCAGTGGATAGAACTTTGGTACCCCTCCAGGTTGTGAGGCAGCAGAAATACCAAAAGACACCTGCCCCCAAATGCAAAAAGAATCCTGGAAGGAAAAATGTCAAGGGCAAGGGTAAAGTGCAGGAAGAGGGAGTGGCAGATGATAGTGCAGATGATAGCATGGATGATAGCACAGATGACAGTGCAGATGACAGTTTGGGTGATCATGGCAAGGTTGAGGTGAGCAATGTTGGAACAGATGATCCCTCTGCTAAAAAGGTGTGCCATGTGTGATTTTCATGCATGACAGATCAGCACTAATGTGATTCTGGTCTTCAGGTATCTGGCATGAGGCAAAACTGTGCCAAGACACCATTCCCTTCTCATTCCTGCTCAAATCCACCACCAGCTGATGGTTCCCATAGTGAGCAGCTCTCTGCCCCTCCAACCCATGCAAAGACCCTGGTGCATCATCCACAAAATAAAGCACTAACTGATGATAATGGGAGGGAAAGCAACAGCCATGATTCCAATGATGAAGCTGATGAAGACACTTATTTGCCCACCCTATCCAATTCAAAGAAATTGGCAACATCCCTGAATAGTGAGCTTCCTGCTGTAAATTGTATTCACAGCAAACCCTGATCTGCACTCAGGAAGCAAGTACACAACTGAACTATGGGACCACTCAGAATATGCAGATGAAGATGGATTGGAGAGCATTCCTTTCACTGACCACCCAACTGAGGAGGGGTCAATGAGCAGAAAAAAAGGTGGAAAGCTGATATCTGCCCTGAAGCACACACACAAGGCAAGTTCGGTCATGTTGAATCAGCTGTTATGGCTAACAAGTTTGTGCTGCGTGTTAAGCAGGCTCTGTCAGAATTGAGTGAGCCAGACATGAATCAATGTCAACCTGGGGCCAAATACTCATCCAAGTCCAACAATAATGGATCTGTGACCACCAATGCAGCACCTGTGAATGTGAAACAGGGCATCCCTGGGAGCACCTGGAAGTCACCTCATGTCAGAAAGGCCCCTGCAAGGCCAGATGCAGATGTTCCATCTCCTGATGCAAAGAGATCATGCAAGCAAACAGGCAGCAATCAGAAGTGGAAGTAGTTGTCAAATCCCTCAAACAGTCAGAGTGGAATCCTTTTTTGGAACTTGTGTATGGTCTATAGAGGGCTTAGCCTAGTGTTACACATTAGAATACAAGTGTATGGCATGTATGGTAGCTCATGACACCATGGTGGTTGTGAGAGGCATTTCTGATATCAGAGAGAGGGATAGTTAAGTGGGGCAGTTGAGCAGGAAAATTGAGCAGAGAGCTGAGTGGGACAGGTCTACATATTGGCCATGTGGAAGTGACTGGTAGCTATCTATGTAGGGAGATATTGCTGCTCATCTCCCATGTATTGCTGTTACCCAAAATTTGGCTTCATCCACCATTGTCCAACCTTGCTGAACCAAATATGGCTGTGTCTGCCATTGTCCAACCTTACTTCCCATGGTGTAAATGATATTCTTGCCATTGTTCCTACAAGTTTAAATCTTGATTGATCATCAACCTATCAGTGGGCATTGTGCAGGTTGTTGGGCATGCTGCTTCAATAGTTTACATGTTTTTGACTGTGGGGTTGGTTGTATATACATTGCTGTGAATGTTGATCATTTATGAGATACTGCCCATTTGCATGATGTCTGAACCCCCACCCATCTGCATGATGGCATGAGTAGGTTTACTTTTGTTGCAGTTTATGATGCACACTCTTTAGCTCTGAGTACCTGCCCAATCTATGATGTTGAAGCACCTGCCCATTTGCAAAATCTTGGCAACACTGCCTGTCCAAAGTTTGAGAGCCAGCATATCCTAATAAAATATGAGATCTGCATCACCTACTACATCTTACATTAAATTTTGCAGCTTCAAATCAACAGTTCTCCAGTTGCAACTGGTCTAGGTAGTAGGTCATCCATCTGCAGTGATTGACACATGGGAATGTGCACTGACTGATGTACATTGGCATGCATGTAGTATGCCAGGCATGCTCTGTCACCATCTACAGCTCCCACCCCATGCTCCAATGCTGAACCTAAAAATGCAATGATTGTCCCTGGGTTGTAGCACAGCTGCAGATTCAACACTGGAATGACAAAGTCCAAGGGCAGGTAGTTGCCCACGGTTACCAGCATGTCATACCATGGATCCCATCCATTGATATCCCTGTGGTAACAAGTTGCCTGATTCACCATCATGGACATGCTGCCATATGTGGAGCTCCATATCAGCAGTATGGAGCTCATATCCAAATCCACCTGCTGTTCCACCTGTTCACCAAGGTAGATCAATGCTTCCCTGCCATCTGCATACATTCACAGATGGATGACATGCAGGATCACAGATAACAGGGCATTGGTGTCAGATATTTGGTCAACCCATTCCCTTGTAGAAGTGTTTTCCATCCTGGATTTGAGCAGCTGTGAGGCTTCTGGGAAGCCATTTTGGGGCTTCAAGACAGATGAGTGCTTTATTCACAAGGCAACAAATGATCACCCACCTCATGACCCTGTTGAAACCATGTGGGTGACAGGTTGATGGCACCTTTCAACTCAGCATTATTGCAGAAATATGACTTGTCCATCTGCCATGCCTGTGGGGAAGCCTTTATGCTCTCCTGCAGTGGTTCCCTCAGAAGATGAAGGTGGTTCCATATGTCAGCCTGCCATTGCATCAAGTCAGTAGAATATGAGATTCTGCATTCCCTTACCCTTCTTTTTTGGCTGAGGGTGTCCAGCAAATACCATACACAGATGGTATTTGAGTTGGTCACCAGAATGGATGGCTCAGTCACTTCTGTGTATCTCTCAGCAGCTTCTGCATCGCAGGTTTTTCCACCCCAATTTTTCCTGATGTTGACTGCAGAAAGATGAAAACTTCCATCACACCATTATGATGGACTTACTTGGGCAATGATAGGCCTGTGAGATTACTGACAATATGCAATCTGCTTCACATAACACTGGAAATAGAATCAATATATCTGGAAGGGCACAAGGTCTGCTGAATACCTCCTCTTGAAATCTGGCTTTCATGTATGACACAATGCAGTCTGTTAGTTCCATTCACCATCCATGGGGGGTTTTAGATGTGTCTTGCATAGTATTCATGCTTGGGGTGGATGAGGTCAGAGTTGTATAATGGGCAAGCTGCTTGCAGCTTGTTGGAAAATTATGGCATGTTGGGATGCTTGCCTCAATATTTTACTGTGATCTTATCAATATGTTGTGATGCTATACATGCTGTTGGTGTTGGGCCTGTCTTATGTTGTGACAGGGGTGGATCTTACTAGATGGACCCATCCTTGTTTTATGGCAATATAAAAGATATTACTGAAGGGCCCATCCATATGTTATGACCATATAAATAATACTGCTGAAGGGCCCATCCTTATGTTGTGACAGGGGTGCATCTTACTAGACAGGCCCATCTATGTGTTGTGACACTGTAAATGATATAACTGATGGGCCTGTCTTTATGTTGCAACATGCATATGTGTTGCTATTGATGGGCCTGTCCATGTGTTGTGACCATGTAATTGATATTACTGATGGGCCCATCCTTATGTTGGAACAGGGGCATATCTTACTAGATGGACCCATCTATGTGTTGTGACACTGTAAATGATATTACTGATGGGCCTGTCTTTATGTTGTGACAGGCATATGTGTTGCTATTGATGGGCCTGTCCATGTGTTGTGACTATGTAATTGATATTGCTGAAAGGCCCATCTTTATGTTGTGACATGGGTGCATCTTACTAGATGGGCCTGTCCATGTGTTGTGACCCTGTAAATGATATATATTGAAGGGCCTGTCTTTATGTTGTGACAGGTACATCTTACTATGGACCAGCCCACCCATGTGTTGGATGGTATAAATGGTATTATGGAAGGGCCTGTCCATATGTTGTGATGCTATAAATGACATTACTGATGGGCCTGTCTATATGTTGCAGCATCCTTACCCTCCACAGGCCCTCCCATATGTTGTGGAATTGCACTTACAGGCCTGTACATATGTTGCTCTCACTATAGGCCCTCAGGCCTGTCCATGTGTCATGGCTAATCTATTTAGACAGGCCCACCACAGGGTCTATATAAGTGTTGGCATTTTGGCATGCAGGCTACCTATATCTTGTAACTAAATGGACTACATGGGGTCCTCCTGGCCCATTGTTGCCAGGACCATCATCACTGGGGTCATCACCACCAAGATTGAATTCATCTGGTTTGTCTGGGTCTGGTTCATCATCTGGATCATTAGTGGGTGCAGGAGGTTGATTAGAAGTGGGAGTGGTAGACTTGTGGGCTGAGAAGCCCCTGAAGTTGTTGACTTCACTGGGCAACCTTCTGGCTGTCCCTATGGACACCAGGGCAGTGGTGCAGCATAAGTTGATAGCTGAGGTGGAATCTGGATTGGTGGTAGCACATGCCTGTGGTGCTTGAGTTCTAGTTTGAGTTGGCATACTGAGGAAGTATTGCTGAGGCTTGGACAGAAGGGTAGTGACCCACACAAGTGTGAGTCTGAAATACTGTTAGGTCCAGGTCTTCACCAGTCCAAAGCTGGTCCAGAGTCCAGTTGGGGGTCAGAGGGTAGACAAGAAATTAGAGGGTTGGACTGTTGGACTTAGCAACTGAAGGTGCAGCACTGTTCCCTTGCATGGGCCATAGTCCAGTCAAGAAGCAGAAGACAGAGAGCAGAAGGGACTGGGTTAAGGTGGGACTAAGTTGATTTCAGACTGAGGCTAAACAGATTATCCTATGGCTTAAATACTAGAGGTAACCCAAGTGTAATGTAGCACCAGAGACTAGTCTGTGCTGGTACAGTGATGATTGGTAAACTGATTGGTAAGTAATGTTACAAAGAATAAGAATATTATCAAGCAAGACTATGAACAACGGATGACTGGGAACTTGGGCAGGACTAGTGGCTGGGCTGGGTATTACACTGGCCTGGTACCAACTGAGCAGACAACTCAACTGGGCACTGCCTTGCAGTGCCTCACAAACTAACATGTTTCTGGGTTGAAGGGTTAAGGCTGGGACTGGGGCAAGGGTTGGATGAGACTGGTTGAGACCAGGGTAGAGCTGGTCTAGGGTGGTTGAGGCATGGTTGTGACAATGCCCCAGTCATCCCACAGTCCACAAAAGCTCAGACACATGATGTGAGTCAAAGTGTGGTTCAGTGGTGGAAACCAACCAAAACCAACACAAATGACAATAAGAGCAAGTGGTGGTGTGCCTATGCAGTATCTAGATGTGGAACCTGTTATCTGGGTGAGTTTTTACAAGCTATAACACTCAAAGATGAGTGCTGAAGGTTGGGGGTGCTCCTGACAAAGAAGGAGCAGGAATGCAAGAGGAAGTGATAGGGTAGACTGCTGTCAGCCTACAGAAGGATGGATGACAACTTAATTCAATGTCCTAAGCTGCACTGAGCTCAGGGAGGACTTGGAGCGAAGTATATTGATGATAGATGATGATAAGCAAAGTAGACAATAGCTAGACCCTTAATAAAGTCTCAACTATTGAAGCTGATGAATGATTTCACTGAGAGATGATAAAATGCAAGCAAGAGGGGCTCTCTGATGTCTTCTTCTTTTGCTATCTAAGTACAGTGATTTATATACAGTACAGGGGTGTTGCCTATGGAAAACAAGGTGCAAACACTTGGTAAGTGATTGGTAACTGATGAGTAAGGAATGTAAGCAATGGGTAATTGTCTTAGAAAGCATTGGTGAGCATTGGTAAGGACAAGTAAGCCAAAAAAAAACAAAGAATCAGTAAGCAAAGTCAAAAGATTGGTAAGTATTGGCAATAGGTGAGTCAAGGACAGTCAGAATGTCAAAGTATGAGTCAAGTAATGTCAGAAACTGGGGAAGCACACTGGAATCACATTAGGGGGAGGCTGTGCATGTCACATCTTGAAGAGATTGCTTCTAGGCCAAGGTGGGATGACAGAGAGGCAATGCTGATCTGATGCTGATATAGTACATCCAAAAGCAGACAGGGTGAGTCAGATGTCAACAGGGGTCAAGCTTTGGGGGTCTGTGGGGTGACAGGAGCATAGGGGATCACAACTTTCCCCCCCAAACCATCCTCTCAGTGAAGCAAATCAAAATTCATGAATGAGGCTCTGTTGGAAGAGAGGATGAATGGGGAGTGTCTTCTGCTGTATCTTGCAATAAGAAGGCAAGATGTGCATCATACTCATCATGGATGTGATCAAGGAGAGTGGAGAACAGTAGAGTATACTGTAGCTGTTGCAATTTTGGAAGAATGACAGATGAGATTGGTATGAAGACATTGCAGGGAGCAGGGAGGAAGGATCCATATGCTTCTTGGACTGGAGAGACTGAAATGATCACATAAGACCTTTCCAAGTGAATGACAGACTTGAAGCATCCAAGGAACATCCTCCTAGAGGTCATCATACTGACAAAAAGAATGCACTGTCCAAGCTGGATGGGCTGAGAGGGGGCAGACAATGATGGGATGTACCAGGACACTTCAGGATGGAAGCTGGTAGGAACTCCTGGTAGATATACATAGGCATGGTCCCTAGCAAAGGGGACAAGTGAAATGATTGATGTGGAGGTGGCCATATCAGAAGAATTAGTGAAATGAGCATCTTTTGGAGGGAGTGCTGTAGAAACATGTGGAGTGCACAGATCCTTTCCAATTTTGGAAGGCAGGATCACATGGCTGAGCACTACAAGTGGGTGTGGGAATGGTGTCAGTATCTGCAGAAATGGCAGAGATATGTCAAAAACTGGAATGCCATGCATGGGCACTTAAGAACTTTTATTGGTGCTTAACTCACTTCCTTCCTTTTTCTCCTTGGCATTGATGACTGCCAATGTCCCTGGCTGTCATTCTTCACATGAGGGCTATAGGCTTCATCTCCATTCATCAGCAGTATCCATGTCCACCTCACCAAACACCTTTGGTGTGTGACACTGGTCTTGGAGCATGCACAGGGGGAAGCTGGTCTGGGGTTGGATCTACCTCCCTTGGTCTCAGCTTATGTGCTGTACCCTTATGCAAGCTGGGGAGAGGTCCAGGATGGGGGCTGGGGATAGCTTAAGGCTTGGCCTTAGCTGTAGGGTAGACTTGGAGTGTAGTACAGAGCTGAGGGTAATACTTAGTTGATATTCTGACTGAGGTGCTACAAAGTATGTACAGAGGTTAAATACATGAGGCCAGTCCAGGGGGATGAACACAGAGCTGGACTTGTTAATAAGCTATTAGCAAGGTGATTAGCAAGGGAGGACAGCCATGGGGGCTGTTCTGAGACTAATCATTACAGTCTGGGTGACCAGCATAACTGGAGTTGGACACAGGTTTTGTACAGTAAGCAGAGTTAGATGAGAGGACCAAGCTAAAAATAGTATAAACAATGGAAAACAGACTGGAGTTATGTCCAAGTGATCCAGACATGGACCTGGGAGGACTGGGGTGGAGCAGTGCAAGGCCAGGAGGCCAGAGTGGACCAGAGATAGGGGTAAAACACTGGACTTGAGTTATCTAGGCCAGAGTTGGGTTGTTCAGGGCTGGAGTTGTGTTTTCTAGGTTGGACTAGGACTGGGCTTGACTGGAGATAGGGGCTGGGGCCTGGAGTGGACTGGGCTTGAGTCCAACAGTCATGGATATGACATAGTCCCATATCCAGACATGCTACTCTTTCTATTGACCATCTACAGACTTTATTGGCTTTTTGACTCCATCAACAGCTTGTTTGCTGAAAAAATCTCTGAATAATAGCTCCATAAATAGTAAAAATATGCACTTACACATCCAATGCTGAATGATGATTTTGATAATAGCTTCACATAAACTATGTATATCACCATTATGGCCATGAAAAGCTGCCTTGATACCTTTTGAAATGCCAGTCCCTATATTGGAGTTGTTGTATTCCTCCACTGCCAATGACAAAACCTCCTGCCAAAGATGGTGCCCATGCTGCATTAAAAAGTAAGAATGCTCAGCAACAAGCAATCATCCTAGGACAATGAGTATATTTTGTACAGGTAATGGGAAACACTTACCAATGGCATGTTCAGCCACTGACCAGAGAGTTAGGAACTTCTCCAACAAAGTGACATCTTTGGGAAGAGCTGGCATTTGGATGGCAGTATTGACATCAAATTTTGTCTGTTATTTTATATGTTTGCCATAGACCAAAAAGAGATAGAAAGCCAATGCTTACAAGCTAAGAAATGTAATGATATGTTTGTGACAAACATGCTCACAGCATGGGTGAATGAGAAATGTGGCCAGTTATGGCTGCTATGAGGCTGCACACCTCCTGCCAATGAAGAGGTCATACCAAGGGCAACACACAATGATAATCAACCTATACACTCAAATAACCATGCAATCACTCACATTCTGTCATATAAGGTAATTTAGGAAATGCCTAAAATTCAGCAAACCCTACAAACAAAATCACAGAACCACTCACCAGCTACAAGTGGAACCCAGAGGATACAAGTCAAGGGAATCAAAAAAGATCCAGCATTGGACAAAATTCACACACATCTGCCATACCATCAACATGAACAGTGCAAGGAATTGCACTAAGCAGGCATCCAGCTAAACATGCCATGCAACCACTCATGTCCTGTCATGCCACCAACATCAACAGTGCAAGTGAAGCCATTGAGCAGACATCCAGCTACACATGCAATCAAATCACTCACATCCTGTCATGACACCAAAATCAACAGTGCAACTGAGGACATTGAGCAGACATCTAATTAAATAAATGTGCCAGCCAATCACTCACTTCCTGTCATGCCACCAACATCAAGAACCAAGGAAGGCTATTGAGCAGACATCCAGCTAAACATACCATCAAATCACTGACATCCTGGCATGCCACCAACATGAAGAATGCAGTAAGGCCATTGAGCAGCCATCCAGCTAAACATGCCATAAAATCATTCATGGCCTATCATGCCAGCAATATCAAGAGTGAAAGTGAAACCATTGAGAAAACATCCAATTAAACATGCCAACAAATCACTGACTAGCTGTCATGCCAGCAACATCAAGAGTGCAAGGACATCCAGCTGAACATGCCAACAAATCACTCACCCCCTGTCATGCCACCAATGTGAAGAGTGCAAGTGAGGCTATTCAGCAAACATTCAGTTAAACATACTATCAAATCACTCACATCCTGTCATGCCACCAAAATCAACAGTGCAAGTGAGGCCATTGAGCAGCCATCCAGCTAAACATGTTATGAAATCACTCACCTGCTGTCATGGGACAAACATCAAGAGTGCAAGTGAGGCAATTGAGCAGACATTCAGCTAAATGTGCCATCACATCACTCACTCACTGACATGTCACCAGCATCATGAGTATCAGTGAAGGCATTGAGCAGAGATCCAGCTAAGCATGCCTTGGAATAACTCACTAGTTGTCATGTCACCAACATTAAGAGTGCTAGTGAGGGCATTGAGCATACACCCAGCTATTGATGCCATCAAATCACCCACCAGCTGTCATGTGTCACCAACACAAGAGTGCAAGTGAGGCCATTGAGCAGAAATGCAGCTGGACATGCCATCAGATCACTCACCCTCTATCATGCCACCAACATCAAGAGTGCATTTGAGGCCATTGAGCAGAGATCCATCTAAACATGCCTGAAATCACTCACCCACTGTCACCCACCAACATCAATAGTGCAAGTGAGACCATAGAGCAGGCATCCAGCTAAGCATGCTAGAAACTCACCCTCTTCCATGAACCAGCATCAAGAATGCAAGTGGAAGCATTGAGCAGAGATCCAGCTAAACATGGCAGTAAATCACTCACCCACTGTCATGTCACCAACATCAAGAGTGCAAGTGAGGGAAATGAGCAGTCATATAGCTAAACATGCCATCAAATCACTCACTAGCTGTCTTTCCACCAACATCAAGAGTGCAAGTGAGGCCATGGAGCAGACATCCAACCAAACATGACATCAAATCACTCACCCACCATCATACCACCAACATCAAGGGGTGAGTGAGAGCATTGAGCAGTCAGCCAGCAAAACATGCCATGAAATTATTCACACCCTGTTATACCACCCATATCAAGAGTTCACATGAGGTCATTGAGCAGAAGTCCAACTTGGTGTGCCATAAAATCACTCACATACTGCCATGCCACCAATATCAAGAGCATGGATGAGCCCAGTCAACAAATCCAGCATGTCATAATCACTCACACTCTGTTAATACATACAAGGGAACACAAGATGAGAGCATCATTGACTCTGTATGTCAGAAGAATTTTATCACCCACCTCGCAATTGGGAAACCATTTCAACAAGTCACTTGCCAACTCTTTTGCATCCACTTGCAATCTTCCCATGAAACCTAGCTCCATTGTTTCTCAATGTCCTTTTAGAAGATCAGTATCTGCCCCCAAAACACACTTGCTTACTTACTTGCACAGAGCAAATTGAACACATAGCACAATACTTGACTGCTGTGTTGATATGAGTAACCTTTGTAAACCTTCCTCATTCAACACATTTGCTGTGCACTGCATCAAAGCACTGCAGTCTGCACTCTCTTGATGCATCTCTGCCACCAGGATTTTCTAGTAGCACTATCTCTGAATGATGAAATACCCACTCTGAAGTGATACATATCCTTTAGGTAGGACTGCCAAGCTCCTGTTTTATGTAGCCAAGCCATCTTCCCAACAGTTCTCCCTGCTTTTCTGCTGCCCTTTCCTCTGCCTCAGTTATGGCCAAACCTTGACCCATAAGCTCCATAATTGCAGTGAGGTTCAAGGCATCCACCTTTGTCAACACCACTATCACAGGAACTAAGCAGATGGTTAGTCACAAGCAATCATATTTGTAGAAGCACCCTTCCCACCATGTCCTGTGTAACACTCATTAAAGAATTTCTGCTCAGCTGCAGTTACTGTTCTGTCATGGTCTGTCATGGGGATGCAAAACCTACATTCATTTGTTCACCCTTGAAGTGGCTACACAATCAACCATGAAGTCCTTCATTTGGTCAAACTCTTCTATAGCCCCTGCTTCAAACCCACAAGAATCATGGAGCACAAAGCCTGGGTTACTCCAAAAAATGAGTTCATGCTCAATCCTGTGGTAGCCATGCTGGGAACACTCAGCATTCAAATGAATTGCCATGAGCCAACATGCCATCTTAATGCCAAAGTGCTTTGCACAATAGTACAATCAATCTGAAAATTGTTAGATACATGTTACAGAATTCTACTGACCCTATAGAATTATACCTTGTTTCCTTTGCCATCAAAGACCTCTGGCTTATCTGTAGAGTTGCACACTCTTTGAAGGATGGTGGTTTTTCTGGCATTCACTCTGCCCATGACCAGAATTCAAAAGTGCTCTATTTTTTTCATGTATTCTTGAGCCATCTCAGAATTGAGATGGTAAGCAGGACCTGAAGACACAGTTGCTGTGACTCAGCATTAGACAATTCAAATTTCCCAAAGAGCGACAATAATACCTTGCAGAGTAGCTTGAACCTAAGGGGGAACTAGATTTGCCACATCACCAACAAGATCTCTAGCTTCTGTGTCCCCATATCAAGTACATCATATTCTGTAGGCTAGAACAATATCATACCTGCAGCCATAGCTTTGGTTGCAGCAGGAGCTAAATTGCTTGGATTGTTTTGGTGGGCATGATGCAAATCACTGCTGCACAACTTGAACCACTTCTTAATATGACTAGTAGCCATGTAAATGTGAGATTCAATTCTGCATACTTCACAATGCCAAACTTCAGGCATGTGGAGGCACTCTCACACAACAGATTTTGGAGAGTTAATGACAGGTCTTAATGTAGTAGAACATGTAAAGACTGCACCTGCAAATTAATTCAACAATTTTTAGAAGGAAAAACTTGAAGTTTTCATGAATGCCTCAATGTTTACCAATACTTCAAGTTTATGCACATGTATTGGCAGTGTCAGAACATCAATTTTAGCTTCAAGTTTGGTAGTGGTTTGAATGTGCATGCAAACTTCTGATTTTGTCTTCACATTGTGACTTCAACAAAATGTCAAGAATGGACTATGTTTCTGTGTTGACCAAGATTCCAAATATGCACAAACAATAAAGACTCTGCCTAATTTTGAAGTTTGGGACAAGGACAAAATGTTGATTGAAATGTAAAGTATTATGTACAGTTTATATGAATTGCCCATTGGTTGCCCACCCATCACCCCAATCACCACCCATCCCTCTGGTCACCCAAAATCACTATCATTTTACTTCAAGCACCCAATTTCTGTCAACAACAGCAATGACAACTTGTCATATCTATGACTCTCGGACTCAAGCCTGGTCCAGTCCAGACCCCTAGCCCCTATCTCCGGTCAAGTCTGGTCCTAGTCCAGCCTAGAAAACCTAACTCTGGCCCTAAGAAACCCAACTCTGGTCTAAATAACTTAAGTCCAGTAATTTACCCCTATCTCTGGTCCACTCTGGCCTCCCAGCCTTGCACTGCTCCACCCTGATCCTCCCAGGTCCATGTCTGGGTCACCCAGACATAACTCCAGTTTCTTTTCCATTGTCTGTACTATATTTAGCTTTGTCCTTGTCTAACTCTGCTTACAGTACAAAACCTGTATCCAACTCTGGTTATGCTGGTCACCTGGACTTTGACTATTAGTCTTGGCACAGCCTCCATGGCTGTTCACACCTTGCTAATCCTCTTGCTAATAGCTTATTAACAAGTCTGGCTCTATTTTCATTACCCCAGACCAGCCTCATGTATTTAACCTCTGTACATACTTTGTAGCACCTCAGTCAGAATATCAACTTAGTGTTACCCTCAACCCTGTAATACCCTCAAGTCTACTCTATAGCTAAGGCCCAGCCTTAAGCTATCCCTGGCCCCTGTCCTGGACCTCTCCCTGGCTTGCATAAGGGTACAGCACATAAGCTGAGACCAAGGGAGGTAGATCCAACCCTGGACTGGCTTCCCCTTGTGTGCACTCCAAGACAAGTCAGTTTCCCACACTACTGGCCTTGTTCCCATGCTCCTGGTCTTAATTCCAGACCTCTGGACTTAACCCCTGACCTCTGGCCTTAACTCTGGTCCAACCAGACTTGGCCCCTGTCTCCTGGCCTTGACTCTGGCCACCCAGACTGGGCCCCTGTCACCTGGTCTTGAAGCCTGGTCACCTGAGGGTAAACCCATACTTCACACAACTGGATTTTATACTATGTGAAGGCCTACAGATTAGTCCTGCATGAAAGAGTTAATGGAAATATCATTGGGTGAGAGGACAAAATTGCTCACCCAACAAAGAGACAGAATGACAATGCAATCATCTGTGACAACCCACCTGGAAAAGTGTCTGACAACCCATGATAATTCAACAGTTTCCAAGTGGTTTGAGAGTGCAGAAGAGTATGACTTGGTGGGAAAGTGGGGGTAGGCAGCAAATGGATCTGATTCTGTAGCATGAGGCAGCAAGGAATATCCCAGTACAGCAAAGACAAATGCCCTGTCACAACCATAGATAAACTTGATAGTGCCAGGGATGGGTGAACATTTGTAGTCACCTTTTGGATAGAATAGAATAAGCAAGTTGCTGTCATGAGTTGAGAACCTGCTGTACATGGTATTGTCAAGTTTGAGGTGGGCATGTAGGACTACATGTCACTGTTGGGTTAGTTCAAACAAGTCCTTCAGCATCACTACCAGCTTATCACTGTCAGGCACTTGCATTCCAGCATCCAATGTGTCTCCATGGGTCTCTCAACCTCCATCTGTGGTACTGTATGCATGATCAAGAAGAAGTTTACATTCATGGATAGCAGGGGGGCAGTGAGGTCAAGACAACCAACTACAAAGTCTTCCAGCCTTCAGATATGGCTGAATCATTGTTTTCTCCAGCTCTCCTGTTTGTTAGATTCAGTTTTCACATTCTATGGCTTAATCTGTCAATCACAAACCTGTCTGGTAGTTGGTCAGAAGACATTGCAGCACCCCAATCAACTGCTCAAATGGAAGGCACCACCATGATTGCACAGGTCCAAAGAGTAGGAGGTAATCATATATATGAAATGATGTGTGGTGATTGGGTCATGCATCAAGTGTAGGATAGAGATCCTTCAGCTTTCCAACATAGCTGGCAATATACATACATAGGCATGATATGCAGAAGCTCATGAAGTACTCATGGTCTGAGTGCAGGCAAGATTGATGGCAGAAATGATATCCATTGTGTGATTGAGAATTGCCTTAAGGTCTGTACCATCATTGGAACAGTCATTACTTGTACCCCAAGGATTGATTGAAACTAGAGGAAGATAAACCATAATCAGTGAGCACCATTCATCTGCCTTGATAGTGCCAGTGGACACATTTCCAAAATTGCTGGGAACAGAGCCTAACCACAATGGCATCACAATGTCATGAATAACTTTGCAAACTTGATTCAACACATCTGACTTGGCAAACTTGCCAGGTAAGTGCTGTAATGCAGACAAGGGCATCTGCAGCCACTGAGTATACATCACATCAGCTGCAGGACACATAGTAAGATCAGGAACAACTTACCCAAGCAACAAGCACCTTGGCATAATCAGCTTTGAGAACTTTACCACTCTTTGAGGGAACACACCCTAAGCTCTGGCAAACAAATTTCAGAGGGTGAGCATTTTTGTGGACCAGTGACTCCTACAAGTCAATCATGAAGGAATCAACAGCTGTGTTCTCATCATATGATGGGACCAGTGAAACAAGAAGCTTGTGAAGTGTCAAGACTTGTGTGATCTCCTTTGTTATCATGGACAGTGCCTCAGGGGTACCAGGGATGACCCACTTACACTCATAGTGAAATGCAGGAATTATGGAGTGCACAGCAGAAGAAGTCTCTGTGGTTAACCCAAGTAGGCTGCACACATGATTCTATGACAAGTTGGCAAGTGGGGTCCCAATATGGCAAATGCCACAGTTCTGAGTAGAAGACACCATATTCCTTGAATATCCTGTTGCTGTCACACACCAAAGGTGTTTGGTGAGGTGGACATGGATACTGCTGATGAATGGAGATGAAGCCTATAGCCCTCATGTGAAGAATGACAGCCAGGGACATTGGCAGTCATCAATGCCAAGGAGAAAAAGGAAGGAAGTGAGTTAAGCACCAATAAAAGTTCTTAAGTGCCCATGCATGGCATTCCAGTTTTTGACATATCTCTGCCATTTCTGCAGATACTGACACCATTCCCACACCCACTTGTAGTGCTCAGCCATGTGATCCTGCCTTCCAAAATTGGAAAGGATCTGTGCACTCCACATGTTTCTACAGCACTCCCTCCAAAAGATGCTCATTTCACTAATTCTTCTGATATGGCCACCTCCACATCAATCATTTCACTTGTCCCCTTTGCTAGGGACCATGCCTATGTATATCTACCAGGAGTTCCTACCAGCTTCCATCCTGAAGTGTCCTGGTACATCCCATCATTGTCTGCCCCCTCTCAGCCCATCCAGCTTGGACAGTGCATTCTTTTTGTCAGTATGATGACCTCTAGGAGGATGTTCCTTGGATGCTTCAAGTCTGTCATTCACTTGGAAAGGTCTTATGTGATCATTTCAGTCTCTCCAGTCCAAGAAGCATATGGATCCTTCCTCCCTGCTCCCTGCAATGTCTTCATACCAATCTCATCTGTCATTCTTCCAAAATTGCAACAGCTACAGTATACTCTACTGTTCTCCACTCTCCTTGATCACATCCATGATGAGTATGATGCACATCTTGCCTTCTTATTGCAAGATACAGCAGAAGACACTCCCCATTCATCCTCTCTTCCAACAGAGCCTCATTCATGAATTTTGATTTGCTTCACTGAGAGGATGGTTTGGGGGGGAAAGTTGTGATCCCCTATGCTCCTGTCACCCCACAGACCCCCAAAGCTTGACCCCTGTTGACATCTGACTCACCCTGTCTGCTTTTGGATGTACTATATCAGCATCAGATCAGCATTGCCTCTCTGTCATCCCACCTTGGCCTAGAAGCAATCTCTTCAAGATGTGACATGCACAGCCTCCCCCTAATGTGATTCCAGTGTGCTTCCCCAGTTTCTGACATTACTTGACTCATACTTTGACATTCTGACTGTCCTTGACTCACCTATTGCCAATACTTACCAATCTTTTGACTTTGCTTACTGATTCTTTGTTTTTTTTTGGCTTACTTGTCCTTACCAATGCTCACCAATGCTTTCTAAGACAATTACCCATTGCTTACATTCCTTACTCATCAGTTACCAATCACTTACCAAGTGTTTGCACCTTGTTTTCCATAGGCAACACCCCTGTACTGTATATAAATCACTGTACTTAGATAGCAAAAGAAGAAGACATCAGAGAGCCCCTCTTGCTTGCATTTTATCATCTCTCAGTGAAATCATTCATCAGCTTCAATAGTTGAGACTTTATTAAGGGTCTAGCTATTGTCTACTTTGCTTATCATCATCTATCATCAATATACTTCGCTCCAAGTCCTCCCTGAGCTCAGTGCAGCTTAGGACATTGAATTAAGTTGTCATCCATCCTTCTGTAGGCTGACAGCAGTCTACCCTATCACTTCCTCTTGCATTCCTGCTCCTTCTTTGTCAGGAGCACCCCCAACCTTCAGCACTCATCTTTGAGTGTTATAGCTTGTAAAAACTCACCCAGATAACAGGTTCCACATCTAGATACTGCATAGGCACACCACCACTTGCTCTTATTGTCATTTGTGTTGGTTTTGGTTGGTTTCCACCACTGAACCAACACTTTGACTCACATTTCATGCAGAAGATGTATGTGCATCCCTCCATTGCTCTGCATATTGGCAGAGCTTGTCTTTGTCACATGCCATCCAGTTTTTGAAGTCTGTCCAACTGTAGTTTGTCTTGTGGTAGCAGCTGCAAACAGTGCAGAAGAACTGACTCCCAATTCCAGTGAAAGTGGCAAGGTGGCAAGAGGCAGAGAGATCACAGACAACAAGGGCAGTGGCACTACATTGTGGGGAGCAGGTATCTGCTACCTAGTATGATGGTGTGGGCTCCAGCCTAGGGATAGGCAATCTGAAGGGGTGAGTTTGACCCAAGGGGAGTTGATCTAGCTGTAGGAGGACAGTAGGGAGGGAATGTGACTGAGTCATGCAAGTTGATCAACCTGTAAACAAAAAGCACAATAGAATAATGGGTAGACAAGCCTTGAGCTGGCCTAGACAGTGTCACAACTGTGCCTGCTACTCAGCACTAGGCAGGGGAAAGGGAAGGGGTTGTGTTGATGTTGTTACTTCTGCTCTCTCTCTGTCTCTAACTTGGGGGCTTCAAAATTGTTATTTTCCTGTCAATGAAGACAGGTATAAGTGTAGCTACATGTGAAGTATGTAACTATGAAGTAAGCAACATCAAAGGTCAAAAGATTGACAAGAAATGATGGGAATTAGGTGAGATTGACATAATGATGGCCATGAGGCCAGAATGTCCCAACTTTTTTGCACACATCACAAGACATTACAATGTAAGTTAAGGTCCCACTTCCCACCCTGCCTTCTAATGCATGCTAATGGTGGAAAAGTTTATAATGATGATGTTATAATGACATAAGAATGACAGTGGGTTTCATCATCACTGCCCAATGTAGTCATTATATTTCCCTTGAAAGGCTATTTAAGGAGAGAGTGTTGTAAGGCATTACAATGAGCTCTGTCACCATCAACATGCCATACTGTCATTATAACACCCTTAAAAGGCTATTTAATGTATGTAGCTATGCTAAGGGATTATGACAGGCTACTGGCACCTGCCAACATGTTGACACTCATTATAATTTCATATTTATCATTATGATGCTACCTTCCACTCTACCAATGTTGACTCAGGTCAATGTAACAACATTTTTCTTGTTCTCATTCTTTTATTCTCATCACAATTCCCAATCATTTTTTTTAAAAAAAAACATGAGTGTGCATGGCATTGACTACAGCATACTTAACCACATGGATATAGGTTGTAGTACCCAAACTTGAGGCTAATATAAGAGGACAAAACAATGATGCAGTGATTCCAAGTAGGTGCAGGGTATCTATCAGGGAATAAGGAGTTCATAGCATGTAGGACTTGAGGAATCTGATGTGTTTGACTGGTGTCAAGTCAGTGAGCTGCAATAACTTAAAGCAGCAGTGACCACATACCTGCACTGCCAAAACCTTGCTGCAGGTCAGACAAATAGCAATCCTGGACCAGCACATGGAGGGTTGGTGGGCAATGTGACAAGTGTGCACAATGGCTCAGTATAGGAATACTGGGGATGGTTGAAGGGAAAGGAAGTTGGCATCATCATCAGTGTCAGTGGTGATTCCATTTTGTCATTGGGGGCAGTGGGAAACTGTCAACATTTAACAAGGGCCAGTTAATAATAATAACTTGATGGCACAATGGTGATGGGTACTTACTGCTGCAATGGTATGGGTGAAACTGCCTGACAAGTCAGTGGTACAGATGATACCCATGATGATGGTCATGGTAAGAGTGTGGAAGCAAGGAAGTCACCATGTGTATATATTTACAGTCCATTGGATTATATAATAATTCCCATCAGCTAGGTTTCAATACCTTACATTGACAGACAAATTGGCTCATTACTTAGTATGAACATTATTGTTATCTAGTTTGCATAATAAAGATGTATGGTAATCTACATGGGGTGTATGACTACAAAAATGCACTAGTAGATACATGCCAGTCACCTGGGGAGACATCCAGCAAGAGACATCAGCACAAACAAGAAAAATCCCAACTCCTATGATGGGGATGTACTGTATCAGTGCCTGTGGTGAGTTGTACCATTTTGGGCAGGCATTGAAGGTGACTGTTATGGAGATGTTGGGCTATATGCAGGAGAAACAGGACCTGGTAGGAATAAACTTTTTTGAGCATGATGTTGTCAGTCATTATTTAGCAAATAACATGAGGATTTGCAACTTGTGAGGGATTTTGTGCTTCAGCCTTGCCTGATTATGTATTGTACATAATCCTGAGCCATCAAAATGGCTTGGGTCCCACTCAGCTAACTCCACTTCACCATGAAATGCATTTTTGCCTCTGCTAGAGCAAATATCCATCTTCTTTCTGAATCTCCCCTTTCTGATCATCAAATCTCCTCTAAAACTGGTCTGGGGAGCTCTACTGTGGCCAGGGTCATCAAAGGGTCCCAGCTGGATAAGGAAATCCTCAAACTGGGACATCCTTAGCAGCTGTCCTCTGCTAGCAGGAGAATAGTCTCTAGAGTGACTGCTGGAAGAACTGAAAATGCTGTCCAGGCCACCCATATAATAGGAGTGGCCCATTCCTCTCCTGTCACTTCCCAAACTGTTTGCAGTGTGCTCAATTCTGTCCATCATGCTTGAACAAGCATTGTGCATCCCAAACAAAGTGCAGAGCCAAAATGTCAAGTGCCCATTCCCAGATGGGTCATGTATGTACCTTGTATGTCCACACTTCCTTCTTATATGCCATGACAACTGTATGTTTAGAGAACTGTAAGTATGATGGAGCAGTTACAGCAAAGTTAGTAATCTGAACATGGTACTAACATACCAGTGTGAGCTCTGCTGCTGCAGCATCACAGGCTTTGTGAAACTTGATGTCATTCTTGAGAGTCACCTGAGTGGCCCCTTTTGCAACATGGCCAATGAGATCTAACAAAGTGTCAACTTGCTTCTGATTTAGGCTTGCTTCCAGGGCAATCTACATAAACTCAAAGTTGCCAACACCACAGAATGGTCAGTAGGGAGTGTTGTCCATTGGAGGAACAAACATTGTCAAGCACCTTCAGAACTCATCAAAACTTTGACAAAGCAGAGGCTGGTTGCTGTGTGGATGAAACTCAGTTTTGAGTTCTATTGCTTGCTGTGATAGCCAGGGGTGCAATGGCTGGGATTGAGTAGTCAATGACCTTGTGCCCATCATAGCATCCAATAGTGCTAGGGGGGCATACTTGTAATCATCAAATAGAAAAAACTAAATTGAGGATTGCACCTGGACTTCTGAGAGGTTCATTCTCATGTGCACTGGCAGGGTATTTGTGTTCCACAAACTCATGCAGTGGGGCATCGACAATGGGATTTCCTAAGCCAGTTGTGTATTTGGCAGAAGAAGGGGAAGGGAAGCCTTACTTTCATCATCAAATGAGTATATAGATGGGCCAGCCTTGTTGCCATGTGGAACAGTGACAAAACTGGAAGGGGAATGTAACATGTTGGGTTCCACATTTTCTTCCTTGTGTGGCATTGTGCTGACTCAGGCATGGCTGTTGGGAAGTGGTACTTAGGACAAGTGATGTAGAATGATGCTCACCTTTTTCAAACTGCTCCAAAACTTGGCCATATCATTTGCATTCTTGCTCAGCTTTGGTTTGTTTCCTGCAGCTCACTTCATGCCTCTTGAAGCCATGTGGCTTGAATGTCTTGTTGCAATCTTCACATATCTGACCTGCTAGAGTCTTTTCAGAATATTTGTACTTTGAGTGGGCCCTTTGAGATGGCCCCATGGTAGCAGTAGTCTGTCAATTATGTTGGGTTGATAGCAAGTAATAGTGGGAAGTTAGTGGGTTCTGCAACAGATTGAAGTGATACACACCTTGAAGGGTAAGGACAGCAGTGCATGATGGTGAAGGGATAATGATCAGCTTGGAGTGCCACTTCACTTACATATATTATAGACACAGAGTCATTAGGACTATCCTTTCAATACCTTCTGATTATCAAAGATTATCACAATGTCATGTGGCTTGTTGAAATGATAGGTAAGGTACAGTTGTTCTATTAGATTCCATCAGAATGGTATTGTAATGTACATTATAATGCAATGACATGTCATTCAAGGTTGCCAGCATCATAATGGTACTGAACAAGTTTGTGGCAAATACTGTTGGCAATCAAAAGAGAGACTAATGTAAATGAAGCGAAAGTGATCTGAATGGAAGTGAACAAGAAGGTAATGAGGTGACAGTATGGTACATACATTACCAACAATGCAGACCTGAAGAGCACAAGTGAGTGAGTACAGGCAACAGGAAACCTGTCAGAAGCATTGGACCTTCATCGCAACAGCTAGGGGGAGTGTTGAGAGGTGATGTGACAACAGGGGAAGTGAGTTGATGGAGGAAGATGTAGTATCAGGTGACCTAGAGCCTAGAGAGTGTCAAAGTCACTCAAGAGGGGTTGCATTTGTTTGTTTTGTTGCAATGCCTAAAGATGCTTAGTAGACTGCCTATTGACACTATATACACACTCCTAGTGTAGGGAGATCCCTCTCCCCTCAGCATGTAACTTGTCTGCCAGGATGATTCACCATTCTCAAAAAACAAATACCAGAATCCCAAGCAGCAACTAGGTTGTTCATCAGTGGTCATATGTAATGATTAAGATTTTCAAGTGATGGCTATTTGGAGCCTGGAATAATGCCAGCAAGATAAAGATTTTCTGGCTTGTACCGCACATCCAAAGGCAGATTGAGACATGCCATTGGAATGATCCCAGATGACACACTTGGTCCCTGTACACTCATACCTCCAGGGTTGAAGAAATCCATGTGAAGCACAAATGTATATCAACCTTCATCTCCATGATCAATGAAGCACTTCCCAGGCACAGGTGCATGGAACTCTTGAAGGAACTGGGCTTCAAATGGGTTCTTCACAAAGCATGGTGGCAAGGATGAGGCATGTAAATCATCACATGCAGAGTCCATTGCTGCCTCAGTATCAGGTTGAAACAGTAGTGTTATGAGGTAGTCTTTGAAGTCATGGTAGACAAACACCTTCTTCAGGTAAGGATTCCCCTCAGCTTGTGTATTGAGTAATGGCTCGCCACATTGCTTCTCTGGTGAAGGGAAATGAGTGCAGAAGGAAGGATAAGTGGGGACATCCAATCTGAGTGAAAAGGTGGGAGCATAGAGGCAATGGCAGCTGTGGACAGCATACATCACTGTCTTGGCTGCAAGGTGGAACCTGGACAAGATGCCACTGGTGGTTGATGGTATTTGCTTCAGCACAGTCCCATGCAAATGACTCAGTGTCCCATCCAGCTTCTGAAAGGCAAGGTATAGCAAGAGGGAAAGTCCATTCATAATAAAGTTAGCATGCAGAGTGCCAATGCCAAAGATTATACTGCACATGACTCCTAGCAATAGTGCAACTTGGGTGATCACATCCATTTGCTTGATTGGTGGTGAGTACTGCTTCCCTGTACAATCAAACATCAGCAATGGTAAAAATCACAACATCCAGATACTTGCCTGTGTCAATCTCAACCAGATCTCAAGGCAAAGTTGTAGGTACCTGTTCATTTGCCTGGGATTGGACCTCATCCAACAATGCAGATAAAGCCTTTTTGCATGTAGCCATCAACTCCATGGAATGAGTAACCCAATCAATTGCTTTGCATAGAACAACAAGTTCATGCTGGACATCAAGAGAGCTGAGGTCTGATGAATCAAGGAGGAGCTGCTGACAGCAATGGATTTGAGATTCAATGTTGCTAAGGATCTGAAGAGCTCTGATGGTGCAATGATCATGGCCATTCCTTGATGACTTGCAATGACCAGATACAGTGGGGGTAGTGGAAGTAACAGGCAAGTCAGGTGAGAGCCATTCTCTCTCAAGGGTGTCTTTGGGGGGGAATGTGATGGAAGGCCCAGGAGAATGAAGGGTAATGTGACTCAGACTACTGGTAAGATCCTCTAAAGGGATTGCCTTGGGCAGGTTGCTAATCATGCTGCTGCTTGAGCCCATGGCCTGAAAATCAGTGTGGGAGTGCCACAGTTTACTGACAGTGGTACCAGGGTCCAGACCATCATCAGTAATGGTAAGTGCAAAGAGGTGCCCAGCAACAGAGTCTACAGCATCTATGGTGCTCTGTTGGACAGGTGGTGAGTACTGGGTGGCATGTTCTTCACAAACTCACTTCATGTGTGCTGGCATAAAATGAGCCTCCATAAGAACACCTCTTGCTTTCCCATGGGTGTCTGTGTCACCTTTCTTGATGCATTCTTTGCAAAAACATTGTTTGAGAGTAGGGTGGGAGGCAGGCATCCCTCCAATCTGGTGGTATCAACACTAAGTGGATATCTCCAAATGTTTGAGGATGAGGTACAATGTAATCTTGGGGCTTTGAGATGAAAAGGATGTGAGCATGGCAATGAAATACCAGCTTTTGCAACTCATATTGTGGCAGGGCAGTGACTTTTGAACAAGGATAAGATTGGGAATCACTGTATAACACACACATCTTTGTGTGTAGTGGTGCTGTGTCATGAATCTATGATGGAACAAGTTACAACAAAGATTGTGATAATTGTGGCAAACAGTTGACAATTAATATTATGGAGCCTAGTGATGGATCATTGGCTGTGAAATCAGCAAGTAGGATATGTCTTAGGACTTAATTGATCTGGTAGCATTTCAGCTGCATTAAGCATTTCATTGCCAACTGTGCACTAGAGATTGCAACAATTGCAACAACATGAAAACAGTGAGCAGGAAGTAGAGTGGGCAACTTCATTGGGCATCACCAACATATCACTCCCTACTGAATAGGTGTTCCTCAACCTGTCAGTTGTGAAGAGCAGCAAAATGCCCAATGCATGTACACCAGTGGCACCTCACCACTTGTGACATCCCAACAAATGGTGGAGTTTCATGGCCTCAAGAAATGCCAAATGTCAATCTGGGCCCTGTCTTACCTCTAGTTTGAATGAGTTTTGGCACAGTAATCAAGCAGGATGGATGTGATGTGTGACAGGTACCATTTTGCATGGAGAAATGAGTCAGTAGCATAAACCAGCCCCAATAACCCCCTTGCAAACTCAGCATGTTGGCATAGGTGGTGGACATAGTGGTGGCTGATGTAAGGGAGGCAGTATGATTTTCTTTCAAAATCACCAACATTATACACATGACACTACACACTACCCTTTGTCATTCAATGGCTCTCAGATTGGAAGCTTGGGCTCCTATACATCTGAAGAGCAAGTATATGAGTTGTAAGTATACCAGTCCAGAGGGTGGTGGTGGTATCTGCTTACCCCTACCTGACATTCATGAAGTATAGCAGCAATACCAAACTTGATGAACACATTATCTGCTGTGATCTTGGCCTTGGATATGCAGAAGGATGACAATTTGGTCATGGAAAAAGTGGTGGTCAAGTGTGTAATGAGTATGGAACAGATCAGGCACAATTGGAGAGGAGGAGAGAGTTCAAGGAGCATTGTGCCAGCATTCAGGAAGGACCCAGTGCTGTCATGACTGGTGGTAGAGAATGGAAAGTGACAGAGATTCCTACTATGACCCTAAACACTCACAGTCATCAGATGACAATGGTGACAGTTTTTGGGTTTATACCATTGTCCATATCCTAATTCAAACTGCATCACTCAACTTTGGTGTGCCACAGGGTCACCATTCTCACTTAGACAATCTGGCAGAGAGAGATGGGTAGTGAAATCATTTTGAACACTTGTATTACAGCTGTTTTGGGAAAGGTTTGCCATGAGAGAAGAACCTGGAAATTGCTGCCACTTCCTTGTCTTGCAGCATGCATCTCAGAATTGAAATATCTCGCAAACCAGAACGGCTAGGCCCTAATTCCTTCAGTTTTTCACTCCCTAGATTCGATTTCAGGGCACCATGGCAAGAAACCCAACATTCACCATTCTGTTCTCATGCCCCAAAATTACCCCCTTGTGGATGGTGCAACTGCATTTGCATTTGCTCATGTAAGAACATCTTTCTCAAGATCCATCTTGAATAGACAAGTACATTGAGTAGTTCCAGAGTGCACAGAGGTAATTTCATGATTACATTTACTTTTGGTAGCAATACACTCTCACAGAAATGCCAAGGGAGCAAGTCACAGTGGGGCAGAGATGACAACAATAACTTGGTGTGGGCTAGGATGACAATGATATGGACATGTCAAGATGGGGTAAGTGCTCACAACTCCTGGACAGTGCAGTGATCACTATAGGCAGCCACAATGACAGATTTTGAACTTTTGATATGGTACTGACTGTGCAACAACAATGATGGCCATGAAGATGGAGATGACAGTGGTCAATGTTGTCATGATGACAGTGATGGTCCTGGTAATATTGATGCTGATGATCTGTGAGGTGTGACAACCTGTAGCCTGGAGGGCTTTGGTATATGTACCTATGTACCCTACTTGAGTTCTGTAGACTGTCAGTTGCACTGGCAGACACCTGAAAAAGTTTCCTGATGTTGAAATGGGTTCTGTTGTGTCCTAGGTGCCTGAGACATGGTGTCTGAATTGTCCAACCAGGCAAACCAGAGCTAGGGTGAGCTTTGCATCCCTGTCAGCTACAGAAGCAGTAGTCAGAGACCTACTCCTCTCCATAGCAGCTTTCCTAGTACTGGTGATTTTTTATTATACTACTTAATTCAAACATTCAACAATGGCTTGCTCAGATTTCAATGGTCCACATGACATGAAGCCAACCTAGGACCATCATCAGGCATCTGATTTCAACCCTTCATTCAGAGTGAAGCCCCATTGTTACAGTGGTCATCAATAGATGAAATTTTGATATCAGGGTATATAACATGACAACCTACATTTAGTAGATCACTGATTCTCCAGCATAGTCCTCCTTCCAATGTTCAAGCCTCCTCTGGCTCCCAGTGATGACTCCATCACTCCCACTCATGCTGGCAGTCCCAGTTGCACTGTGTCTGGCTTGTACATCCCCAATAATTTGCTTGACCTCACTGATTTGCTGTGCAATGTCCCAAAGCATATCTAGGTGTCACCCTCCCCACTGTAAGGAACTGCATATGTGGGTTTGACATGGAAGAGGCAGGATAGGTCAATGGTAAATACATTTGGCCAGCACAGATGGTCCATCATCCACATGCCCAGTTCAATCTGTTCCTGAGAATCAAGATGTAATATCTTATGTATGGTAGCATACTCATGCTAGTATGTGCAATTGGGAGGCATCCTCCTAGCATGATTAGGGCCCACACAATGATAATGCCAGTCAGGCCCTGTAACATTGGTATAATTGTCCAAGGCTTGGAGTCAGGAGCTTTCCATGAGTTATACATGTGATCCCATACACTAATTGACATATTCTTGTGACTGGCAGCTAGTGAAGTGCACACAATAATGCAACATCCACTGATATCTTGCACCTGCACATATTTAGTAAAGGCTTTTAAAATAATGTTGAGAGATGACTAACCACAATGGTTTGTATGAGAGTACTATTGGTGTGATGGAGTGTTTCAATGACTGACCTGTTTTCCTGTCAAATATGTATACACATCCACTATCACTACCCCCAATAACAACTCTGGCCTCTTCTCCAAATCCCACTTGTTTTGGAATGGCTAAACTAGGTGGCAGGTCAGTCAGGAATGTTCTGATGGACTGTGCACCATCCAGATGATACATAGTAAACCCATTCATTGCATTGTTGATCATGAATAGCCCCTTTTTCAAATGGACAGCAGCAGATCTGCTATTGAAATATGAGCAGGACATAAATTGGATATGGTTGGTTCTACATTACTGATTGACAGTGATGTTCAGCAATCACTTTTCCATCATTTCCATCCATCTTGACACTTACAGACCTCATGAGTCACACTCCAACACAAGACAAAGCACTTACACATTTCCATCATACAAGCCAAGACATAGATGCTTCCATTCTTGCCAAAGGCAATAGACTTTGGAACAGTACTATCAAGATGAACTGCAAACACCAGCTCATACTCAGTGAAAGAACCTGAACAATATTGTCTTGGGTTCTGATGGCAACATGGCAGGTTGAATCAGTGGTCAACATACATATCCCATGCAACACAGGTAATTTCAGGTCCTGAGCCTAGCTGCCTGGCACAAATCTCCTGAAAGTGCTTCTACATATCTCAGATTAGATGAATTTTTGCATCAAGAGAAGTGTCTTACATCAAGAGTGTTGGATCTCATGAATATGAGGTATCCCATACCAGTGCCATGGCACAGAGTTTCAGCAGGTGCTTGCTTCACTTTCATCCAAATAGCGCAACTTATAATGCCATGGGACTCCAAGTAGGTCACCAAAGTCAGCTCCTTCTGAGTTTTGAGGTTCCAGAGCTTAACTCCCTCAGTACCTAGACATCATTAGTATGAGTCTCAGTCCATGGTACAAACCTACTGCCAGCAGCAAGAACTTGTCCATTGATGGATATGGCAAGCACATGCACAGATCCTGTGCTCTTAAATAAAAGAAGTGACTTTTTGGTAATGCTGCTTTAAGGAAGGTGAAGGGGAGAATAGTGATTGCAATGTGTACATGGTTTGAACTTCTGGTGATTTCGTCACCTGCTTTCATTGCACATGAATAGCAGATAAAAGTATGTGCTAGGGAACCCAAAAAAGGGCCACCCTGGTCCCTCACAACCCTGTTGGACAATACCACTATTGTGGTGTGGTACCATGGTGTCAAGCCCAGCTCAATAATTGATGCTATTGTATAATTGCATAATTGTGTACTGCTGTTGTACTGCTGTCATAGTTACCAATCACCATGTGCTGTGTTATCACAGCTCTTGTTTTGTTTTGCACTTCAAAATGCCACAATGCCTCTCTGCATTCCAGGATCATAAATCTCCATCAAGCATCTCATTGCTCAAGCTAAGCAGAAATGCCTACCACAGCCAAGCCAGTATCACCTTTCTTTGGTCATGATTCCACTGTTCCTCCACCTTTACCCTCCATGCTAACAGATCAAATTGAGTTATTTGGAAGTCCATGCTGCCCTATGATGCTGCTTGCTGATGAAGTTCTTGCTCCAGCTGGTTTGGACACAAGGCAGGTCATCAAGTCTGAAGAACTGCCCAACTCCTGTAGATCTACACCTGCCCCAGAATTCCATCTCACACAAAAGCCCAAGTCAACTAAACACAGAGCTTCCCCATATTCAAAGAGACCTGTCATCCAATGAGCATCATCTACTCTGCCATCCTCAGAAGAGGACTTGGCTGCCAAGTCTGTTGAGTCCTCTGACAGTGATCTCACATCAAGTGTGCTCTTAGATGAGTCAAAGATTCCCAAGCCTATTGGGGAGCCTGGACATCCTGGACATGGAGAGTACACACTTGAAATTGCTCTTGATTGGAACCATAAAATATATGTGAAGTTCAAGGTATGTCCAACTTATACTCCTGAGTGTCCCATCTGAAATGTGTGAGAGTAGAAACATATTTTCCACCCCATCAATGAACACCTGGACATCACCAAGTGTGCATCTGTGCAAAATCCAACACTTCTCAGACTTGTATGCAACAAGGTAAGTCTTGATTGAAGCCAGGAGATAGGATCACTGACATGTCCTTAGGCTGTGGCTGTGTTCCCAGATCTTGATAACTATGCCCATGCCTGGCCTGTCAGTGACATGATAATGATGCACCTGAAATATACATCTAGTTGTGCAAGGTGCCAAGAGGTAGAGATGGCAGCACTTCAGGTAACCATTTTTCATAAGCATTTAGGCTGAATAGTTTCTCCAAACCATCCAGCCTAATAGCCTCCCAGACCAAGGTCTGCCCAGGGACATCTGGTCATGTCCCAGGGCTATGCAGATTTTTAGGCCCTGGGACAGATGGGATTTCCCACATAGCCATCCATTTGAATGCAATTATTTGGGATGTCCCAAGACTGCCTTGGGTGGCAGGGGTCCCTACTCCTGAAAGTGCAGCTTATATTAGCATTGAAATAGCTGCAGAAATCCTAGCCCCCTTGCTCCTCTGACAGGTTTAATCCACAAAGTATCCTTCAACCTATACATCCCCTCCCATCCCACCATGCATAGTAGTATACAATAGTACCTTTCATGTGCATCTTTGCAATATTGATTCTGCTGTATTGGGACATCTCACTAGTTGCCAGAGGGACGACCCACCTGGGCCTCCACATTTGCCATGAAAATTGCAATAATAAATTCAATCAATTTGTGTCTATACCTCAAGCAATTTGTACTGTATGAAGGAAGAAGTATATGGTTTTTGAACACTTGTGTGACAAGCCAATATCTCAAAGTCCCCCACATAGAACATGGTGTTGATCACCTTTGCAACACCATCTGCAGAGGGCAGAATGTCCCAGATGAGCCTCTGAGGTTGTCATGGGGCATTGTACTGGTATGCAAAGGTAACTTAGGAGGATGTGCCATCATAGCCTTCTGAGGCTGGGATGGGACATTCCACTGACTTTCACAAGGGGACTTTGGATGTCCCACAGCAGCCTATGAGGCTACATTGGGACATCCCACCCTCCCCATTGCCAACCAGTGGGATGTCCCACAACAGCCTCTAAGGCTACATTGGGACATCCCACCCTCCCCATTGCCAACCAGTGGGATGTCCCACAACAGCCTCTAAGGCTACATTGGGACATCCCACCCTCCCCATTGCCAACCAGTGGGATGTCCCAAAACAGCCTCTAAGGCTACATTGGGACATCCCACCCTACCCCCTGCCAACCAGTGGGATGTCCCACAACACCTCTAAGCCTACACTGGGACATCCCACCCCCCCCCCTCTGGCAACCAGAGGGATGTCCCAAAGCAGCCTCTAAGGTGTGAAGTAGTAATCTGCACTAATCCTACAGGCACCATAGAGAATCCAATGCAAGGTAGCTCCATGGTCAGAGCAGCTGCTTGACACTGAGAAGGCCCTGGCTCAATGCTAGCTCCAGTCACATTTTCATCAGGTTAGGCACTGCAGCTGGAACCCATGCATGCTCAGTACAATGGGTCATGCAGCATCCTTAGCAAGTCCAGATCATGTGAGTTACATGGACACAAGGTAACTGATAGTAGGCCTCCTGGAAACACAGCAGTATATCCTGATCCATCACATGACACATGGTCAAAAGGCAATCAGACCATTTGCATGACCCTAGGGGGTGTGCACTGTTTTTGCACTCCAAAAGTGGCCAGATGAAGAAACCACATTGGAGATGGTGCATTCTGTGCATTAACTTCAAGGAGATTTGTTCCCACAGTGCTAGTCTAAGCCCCCAAGCTACTGACACTAGTACCCAGACCATATGGCTCAGTGGTTGCAGCACCTGGTAAACACCTGGGAGGTCACTGGTTCAATCTTAGGACTGGTCACATTTTCCTTATAAAGCTACTTTGGGACATCCCTCCCCCCCCTCTGGCAAGCAGTGGGATGTCCCACAATAGCCTCTAAGGCTACATTGGGACATCCCTGTAGAAATATTACCATACCCATCCACTGTTGTAGTGTGTTGCTCAACAATTGAGACTGCCCTTTTTTTTCCTATCTTTTTTTTTCCTGTCCAATCTATGACATCAAGGTAAGGGGAACAGTAGACATTCTGTGCTCATGCATTGTGTAGATCATAATATGGTATCTACAATGTGCAGGAATGAGATGACCACAAGTTATAATGGGTATAGCTATGCAAAGACTTCACAAGGCTAATGAAGCATGGAGGCTTGGATCTGTGGTGGTTTATGCATTCAACAACCCTGCATAAGTTTCAGTAACTGATAAAATATCAACCTGTTTCACTGACCATGATATGATGTAGTCAGCAATTGCAGCATCCCTTGCATGCATGTTTACAATGGAATGAGTATGAGTCCCCAGTCTCATCACAACAACATCACCACAAAATGGATCATCAGCCTTACTCAGGATGGCATTTTCCTGGAGATGGCAGTGTCATTTGAAGAACATGCAGTAATGGTAAGTACTTCTCCCTTCATGCACAGTCACTTGACAGTTATGAATATAGGGCTGGAGCACTGCATCTTGAAGCAAGGTCTCCACAAATGGGAAGCAAAGCAAAGCTCAAGATGTGCCAGTGCAGTGCATCAGCATCATGACCTGCTGGGGCCTGTCATGGGAGGTTGAGTATAGTCTGCACTGCAGACAAAATTCAGGAGCCTGAGGACATTTAGATGTGGAGCCAGGTAGATCACAGGTGCATGCTTACAGGGGATGATGGAAAAACATAAACACATGTATTTACCATTGCAGGAGGAAGATATGAAAATGTGTTGCAAATTTTGGAGGTGCCTGATAATGCTGCCAGCTGACAATGCTCACAAGTTTCCTTATTAGGGTCATTAAAATGGTCTGGTAATGACATGTCAACAGCTTGGGGGAAGTGCCAAGGGAAGAAGTTTCATTAGACAGGAGTTGCCCAAGTTACTGAGTGATAATGATTTGATAATGACTGATATGACATGACAATGTCTTACATCAGCCAAACACAGCATATGCAGCATGTCTGACAAACTCAGCCAGCTACAATATATCTTCTCTCATGGCTCCCTCCCATACCACCTGTTTGGCTTCAACCCATCAAAATGCTGAATGGAATCATGCCATTTTCCATCAATGCCCACACTGTAACAGGAAATTTCAGAAAACCAGTTTCAAGTAGCATGAGGCAAGTTGCAGGAAGTGCAAAGAAGATGAGAAGGAGCATGTAGCTTTGAACATCAGTATGAAGAGAAACAACAAGGTGCATGAATTGGTGCATAGCACAGGCAGACTCAATCTAATGGTTTCTGGCTTCAATTATTAACTCAGCTGCCCACCATCAAGCTGCAAGAGCATCAGTACTCAAATTGCAGCCTCGAGTGCTGAAGCTCACTGTATGGATACAGGATATTTTTTTGTTGATGAACCCAGTGAGTCTGAGTTTCATTTATGTTGTGGTCCTAGTCTCAGATAAGCTGCAGCTGCAGTCAAGGTGACTATGGGACAAGATTACAATGAGACAAGTGACATGCTCCATGCCTCAGGTACATATTCACTTTGGTGCATGTTCTCACAGGGCTCATAATTCCCTCAGACATGTTGATGCCAACTTCCACAAGTTCTAATGTGGCAAAACTTCCTGAATTCAAGATCTAATTTCATCCAAGAAACAATCAACCACTGATTTATCAGTCTTACAAAGAGTGCCATGCTCACAGTGAGAAATCTGCATCCCTGGTTGACAAGACACCTTGGTCCCCATTCCACACATTGGGTGACTTTGAGTTTGTGGAAATTGCACTTGCTTCACTGCTCAATCAGCAACAGGTCAATGCCCTGCTGGATCTCTTTGCTCATGTCACACAAGAAGCCATCCAAGTAATGCTCAAGAATGATGCCAAACTTTGCAAAGTGTGTGATGCAGCTGCAATGGAACTCACTCCAGTAAGATTTCCAAATATCCATTTGTCACCATCTGTCCTACCTCTCTAAATAGTTCTCCAGGGTCAAAGTTAAGGTACCATACAAAAAGGAAGAATGTATGTTCAAAGCACATATTTACCCACTGTGGGAGTGGGCACTCAATATCTTAGAAAATCCATTCCTCAGTCCATACCTCACTTGGGACACACAGTGACTCTACAGGCACAATGGCATTGAGTATGAATGTTTTTATGATGAGCCCTGGACCAGAGATCATTGGTGGGATGTTCAAGTATGTGCCTGGTCAATATGTCATTCATTACCTGTACATAACATGTTGTATTTGTGCTAGTTGAGTCTACCAGATATCAAGAATGCTGTGCTGTTTCACCTGATCCTTTATGCTGACAAATCCAACCTATCATCTTTCAGCACTACCAAGGGTTACCCCATTGTTGTGCACTATGCAAACTTACCAGTTGAGATTCAGAATAGCAATGTTGTTGGTGGGAGTACCATTGTTGTTTGCCTGCCTATTGTTAATGACATCCACTGTTTAGATATTCATATAGACTAAGAACATTTCAGGTCCCCAAAGATGCTGAAGAAGAGGGAAAGCTAGGCTACACAACCCTCAAGCATGTCATTTGGCACAAATCTTTTAAAAAGTTACTGGAGATTGAGCAGTACTCAAAGACTGGGTATGCACATACATCTTTGCATGACAACATTACCCATTGGCTCTTTCTGAGTCTTATGATACTGTCTGCCAATTTTGAAGAGATGTAATATACTTTCTTCTTCTGGCTCAGACTGGCAGTACTAACTCAATGGCACTCACTCATGGTTGCAGTGGCAAACACCCTTGCCCTGTATGTCTTGTACTGTCAGAGCTACTCCATGACCTCTCCAGGACTTTTGAGCCTCATATGCATGCCCAGGGCATCAATGCATTATGTGTTCATGCAACAAATTGAGCTGAAGGCAATGAATTGCTAAAGTGGTTAGGTTTATGACTGATAGAATTAAGTTTCCACTGACAAATCACCATCAATGAACTAATATTTAATGGGATGCAGAGCATGTTCTGGATGATTGGCTTCTCTGATCTCCACCTCACCTGCAGCTTTGACAGACTGCATTATGGGCATGGTTTTTGGGGCAAGGATGTCTTTGGGGACCTAAAGGTGATTGTAAAGGCACTTGGGCAACAGATCAAAGCCAATGTCAAGAAGTAGTGAGTCACTGTTTGACAATCAATCACTGTGAACATTGTCACTTCTCACCTTTAACAATGACAGTGTTGCAAGTTTTCCTCACTGGCAAAACCTCACACACTTCAACCAAGTTATTCACATCACTTTTTCAGATGGTATCAAGCTGGCCAATATCTCCAAGGTGCATGTGTCCAATACCAGACAGCTGTCAATGAACTGTTTCCCTAGAAAATCTTCTATGCAGTGATCAATGTTTTGAAGAAGAGTATAACCCCTGAAGGGTACCTCCTCCAAGTCATCTGAAGCTACCTACAGCTTGATAGCCTTGTTGGCTTAGATGTCCAGACTGAACATATGATTAACATGATCAACAACAAGATATTGACATTTGTCCAGACACTGAAGGTAGTTATATGCTTTGTGCTCATGCCAATTTGTTGTAATGTGTCATTCTCAGGACTACATCAAATGCATCATGAAGTCCAACATTGAAGGTCTGCAATCTGACTGGAATTTCCTGAAAGTCCACCTTTGGAAGCATGTCAATGGAGATATCTGCCTAAAGGGTGCTGCATGCAACTATAGCACTTGGCCCAATGAAAGTATACATAAGCCAATCCAAGATGAATATGAACACTGTTCGAATGGTAGAGACATTCCTGCTCAGGTATGACAACTGTGTGTGCCAACATTCCTACTCACAGTCACTTTAAAATACATGTTAGGTCTTGTGGGTAGATCATTAAGTTCTTGCTACAAAGCTTCTCAGATTGCATGTTGATTACCTCAAGAAATCTGTCTCTGGGGAATCAGATCCAGAAGCTGATGCAGTCAGTGAGCATACCTCACTTGATCATATTAAGCTTGGTGCACATGTCATCACAACCCAAATCCTGAAAGACTTGGAGGAAAATGGTCAGCCAGATATGGCATTCCATCAGTTCTGTCAAAGGTTCTGTGAGTTCCTTAATGACACCCTTCCAGCATATGGATATCAAGTCAAGTCATGGATCTCCCTCCCTGCTGACTTTGTGGTATGTATCTACACTCTCATTATGTATTCATCTAGTTGAAACTGTGCTTGTGCTAAGGTTAAAGAATACCATTATATGCTGGTCAACTACAAGTTGACTGTCACCTGGAACCAGTGCACAGATCATCTCTGCTGCAACCCATCATTTTTTGGTGTGCCCCCCTATGACTGTGCACTTCTTCAATACACTGAGACAGAAACCACCTTTGTTCATCTCATCTGCATGTTTTCCTGTGTCAATCCAGACATAGGAAACATGGAATTTATCTTGGCACAACCCTCCACAACAAGGATCAGACTGGCTCACACTATTGATTGCGATCTCAGGCTCAAACATGTCAAGATAGTTCCATGGGCTGCATCCATCTTCATACCATTGTGCTCAATCATCTGAGGAGCCATTCTAGCACCTGACACCAAACATGATGATGAATTTTTTATTGTTGAGCAGCTTGATAGTGATATGTTCCTATGGACACAGGTGATGTAGGTTACTTACCATCTCTAGTGGCCTTCCAACCAGAGAATTTTGAGCACATTGCAGATATCTGTTCTGACCCATCACCATCTTGTCCTTTGCAAGCCATCAACCATCCTAGCAAGGAACCTGAAGACTTGCAACACACTCAGTAGCAGATCAAAGGTACTTCAGCAACAGATTGAAGTCAGTGTTGAGAAATAGTAAATCATGATTAACACTGTTAGCAACCACTCTGGAACAGATCACATCAGATGCATACCCAACTCTTTTCCCCCCTGCTGTGGAGCAAAGTGGTAAGTAGTACATGCACTGATGCAGGGACATTGGGGGAATATCATGCAATCTGTTTCACTACTTGTTATGCCCACCACATGAAACTTGATCTACTGGATGCTGGACAGCAGGCTGCCAGAGTGGACAAAAATCTCATTCCTTTTATGTATGATGATAGAGATATGCTCTGACCAATGAAGTGTTGAAACTACAGAGCAAAGAAATATATATATATATAGGTCTACAAGGCTGTTGAAGCCTCAAAGGTGAGGAAACCACAATTCAGTTCCTCTTCCCTTCCCTGGTCCCCCCTCTTCTGTTTTCCAAGGACCTTCTTGGACATAACTTGTTCAGCAGGGAAATGGTCCAGCATATGGATGATGGCTTGTAGGGTGTTGTGGAAAGTCAGAATCAAGTGGAAGTCAATGTCTGCATCATGCCCAGTCATTTCAGTGATGGGAACATTGTCAGCTGGGATATCAGGAGGGGGATAAGCATTGAGGGAGAGTAAAGCAGGGTCTATGGTGGAAGGTGTAGTGACTGCAGCAGGAGCAGCCCATTCAGGGGGTGAACTGTTGGGAGAAAAATTCTAGTGGTGAGTCAATATTGACAGACTGGTACACATGTGGAACAGAAGACATACCACCAAGCTATACAAGTCACTGAACATGTCTGTAACTGCTTCAGCAGTCTCAGGCACATCAACAGGAGTCAAAGCACCATTGGGAATTTTGAATGCATTGGGGGACATGGGTGGGGCAGGGAAGGGGCAGACTTGAAGTTGCTGAGAGTGGAGGGGGAATCAAAAGTCATGCCTCACAAGAGACCAACACTCAACTGTCAGTGAGGGGAATTGGTGAATGAGGCACAAGGTGAATTTCATACAATGTGAGAACAGAAGCTACTAATTGAAACAGGTACTGGACAAATGGAGACCATGAAGATGCAAGAGCATGAAGATACTTGAGGTGGATATGCTACTGACAAAAGTTTACAGGCATATGATAAGGCATCAGGAAACAGAATGAGTGTTGGTGATGCTTTGCACCTGTGGATACAACAGATGCATTGCTGGCTGGTCAAGGTCACAATGGAATGCACTCAAGTCAGACAACTGTTGGGAAGTTGAGCATGCCCTTTCACCTTTGTATCCAATTCATCACACACTTACTTGCTGACTTTTTTCCTTGATGACAACAGATCTTTGTACAGAATGCAGCATCTGGTCTCACTTTCTTTCATGTTCACATGCATGTATACAAAACTCACAATACACATTATGAGCAAGACTAAGTTTTCACACACCATTGTCACACACCAAAGGTGTTGTGGACATTGTCACAAAAGAGTAAAGTGCCATGACAATCCTGGTGGCTTGTCATGTGACTGAGATGCCTAATTCAATGGCATAACAATGGCAATGTAATGATATCTTATCTTGTCTTATCATATCAATGCCATAACAATACTCCATTTGGTATTTGGATGTGCACCTTAAGCCCAATGAATCATTGCAAGTGCATGTGACATGATCATTATCAATTTTCTGATCTAACTTATCAATTACATATCATAATATTATGGGTCATTTCAGACCCAAATCAGCTTTGCCTGTTGCCTTCCATCCACCATGCCTGCACATCAAAATTACCAGCAGTCAAAAAAGTCATCCACTAAGCAACCTTGCAAGCACTGCAGTAATCTCTATCTACCACAAGGAATCAAAAAGCACAAGACCAGTTGTGTGAAGGAGCACATGAACCACAAAGAACGAGACAAACACAATAAGGCATACATACAAGATGTTCATCGAAGCAAGTCAATACCTTTCCCCCCTCTCATCTGTCCATTAATTTACAATGGTTGTTTACTAGCCAAAATTGCTAAGGAAGCAGTTGCAGCTATGTCTGTGTCATTAGTGCACCCTGGCATCACCAGGTCTTCAGGCTCTGCAGCAGCTGTCAGTGGGCCCTTCACAATCAATTCCTGGTATGTAGACCACCTTAGTGTTGCTCTCAATGCTTACACTTTGTGAGACAGGATCACCAACTGGCTTCACTCTCAATGAAGATGATGTGTTGATGGGTATGATGAGTCCTCATGATAGGAATATACTGGACTCAGGTAAGTTTAGAATGTTCATCTCTAACTGAAATTCAACTAATCTCCTGTTGTTTGTGATGAATCTGGATTCTGACATGTCAATTGCAGCCCAAGTGGCAGGTCACTCAGTAAACTCTGCTGTGCTGGATGTCTGAAATGACCATTGTCCTGAATTCAAGACTGAATTTCTTCCCCATAGCAAGTGCCCAATGCTTTTCCAATCTGCCGAAGAATTTGGCCAGCAAAACCTCAAATACATGGCCCCAGACCATGAGCCCTGGCGCCCTTTTGCTTCAGAGGGCAATTACATTTTTGCTACTGTCGCCATTGAAGCTGGGCTTAGCTCAACTCAGGTTGATTCATTGTATATGGCAAGGAACAGCAAGCATCACACTGCATAATGATGCTGGGCTTTGCACTGCTTTGGATAGAGTGATGGCACAACTAACACCAGTAAGTTGTTTATTTCCAGTGCACTTTTGACAAGTGGCTCACTTCCCAGCCACTTGTCAGTTCTCAAAGTTTGAAATTGCTGTGCCCTATAAGGGCAGTGATGTGACATTCCCCATCCACATCCACCCTCTGTGGGACTGGGCCCTTGATTTATTGCAAAATCCTTTTCTTGAACTGCACTTCATCCAGGATGCTGAATGGGTCTTCAAACTTGATGGTGAGACATATGAACACTTCTACACCAAACCTTGGATGGGTGATCATTGGTGGGATATTCAAGTGCATTGTAATTAATATTATTTCATACCATTGTACTGTGTAAATTCACTGTGTTTCTTCCTGTTATGCAAATGAAGTCATGGTTACCCACACATGTGGAGAATGCTGTTCCATTTGCATTTATTCTTTGTGCTGACAAGACATAGCTGTCATCTCATGGTACTGTCAAGGGTTACCCCACGGTAGCGCATTGTGCCAACCTCCCAGTTCACATTCACAATGGTGAACAATATGGCAGTGGCTGCATGGTAGGCTGGCTTCCAATTGTGAGTATGATATCTCTTTGTTTTAGAGTAATAAATTGATCAAACAGGTTTTTGCAGGTTCCCAAGCTTGCAAGTGAGGAGAGAAAGACTGGCTATGTAAATTTCAAGCATGTCATCTGGCATGAAGCCTTCTATAAGCTCCCCCACCTAAGAGCAATGGAGGGGATGAGCTTCGAGCAAATTGTCACTCATATTAACCAGTTAAAAGAATCAGAGCTGCAGTGAAATTGGGTCCTGCAGACTCTAATGTATGGACATTTGTTCCTGTTTCTCCTTCTTCCTCTTTTAGTTATGGATTTCATTCTACTTATGGACTTAAAAATATAAAAGAAAATATAAAAACAGAAAATAAAAATGCCAAAAATAGTGTACCAGTAGCTTCCTTCAATCATTTCTCTTTTCTTGACATTGAAAAACCACAGGATTTATTTAATGGTTCAGAATCTATTTTTCCTTCTCTTACCTTTACATCATCTGAAGTGGAGTCCTGAAAGGGCTTGGGGCCAGATGTAAAACCATGCCTGCTTAATTCTGCTTGCAATAAAAAAAAAATGTTTCTTTCAATCTCCCAGATCTGGAAGGTAGTAGTGCAAAGACCTCTGTACAGTCTGAAACCTGATGCACACTGAACTTGAAAGATTCTGTGGAGGTCCCTCTGATTCTATGGATGAATGCCAGTTCAGCATTCAAGGTTAATGTGCTGCTTGATAGTGGTGCTACTGGGGTATTTATAGATAAAAACTTTGTCTAGAGGAACCAGATTCTGAAGGTAGTGCTGCCAAAAGCAGTAGATGTATTTAATGTCAATGGCTCACCTAATTCCACTGGAAGAGTTATGCATCAGGCTCAGCTTCAAGTCTCCTACCTTGACCATCACAAGGAACTTCTTGCTGAGATAACCAATCTAGGAGGTAGTACCATGATCCTGGGACATACTTGGTTACATCAGCACAACCCACTGATAGATTGGAAAATCAGCAAGGTTAAAATGGGAAGATGCCAGGCTAGATGCCAGCAACTGGCACTGAAATCCTTGTTTGTCCACAAGGTGGAAAAACTTGAAAGAGAAGCCATGGACTCTTACATAACCTGGATTTGACATCTAGGAACAGACAAACCAAAAACAGATAAAACCCCTGAGGAACTTGTTCCAAAGGCATATCATGAGTATTTATTGGTCTTTTCAGAAAAAGAATCTGAACACATGCCACTTAGGAAACCTTGGGACCATGCAATAGAACTAAAGGAGTTGTTTGTACCAAAGAAGGGAAGGTTGATCCATCTCTCCCCTGATGAGCAACAAGAAGTCAGCAACTTTGTCAATGGTCAGCTCAAGAAGGGTTATATATGGCCCAGTAAATCACCACAAACCTCTCCAGTGTTCTTCATCCCTAAAAAGGATGGAAAAAAGCATATGGTCCAGGACTATAGATATTTAAACAAGCATACCATGAAAAACTTGTACCTGCTCCCTTTAATATCTCAGCTTGTTGACAAGTTGAAAGGTTGCAAACTCTTTACAAAGATGGATCTTCATTGGGGTTACAACAACATTAGGATCAAAGAAGGTGATGAGTGGAAAGCTGCTTTCATATGCCATTGTGGTGCTTTTGAGCCCTTAGTCATGTTCTTTAGGCTTTGCAACTCACCTGCAATGTTCCAGAATGTGATGAATGTCATTTTTGGTGATATGGAAGATGTGCTCATCATCTACATCAATGACCTAATGATATTTATGAAAATGGACAATCAGGAGGAACATGACAGGATCATGCTGGAGGTGCTTAGAAGGCTGAAGTTGAATGACCTTTTTGTCAAACCCCAGAAGTGTATCTTCAGACAACAAGAGGTGGACTTTTTAGGAATGATCATTAGCATTAAGAGATTACATATGGACCCTGCCAAAATCTCTGCTGTGCAAGATTGGCCAGTACCTACAAATGTTCATGGAGTTCATGGCTTTCTCACCCACATGATTCAGTCACTTGTAAGCCTAAAAGTGGGTCATCTGACATGTAAATTTTGTCCTGAAACTGGGACTAACTGACATTGGCCAGTGGTCCCTAGGGGTGGGTAGGTTGGACTGTAAAGGTGGGGTCAGCCAACATGATTTTGTCATGACATCATTGTGGCTGTGTACCCCATACCATCACTTTCCCACCATCAAAGCGGAGTTTGAATTTCTCATTGATGTGGCTGTATTTATTATGTACACAGCTGTATTCAGCTCAACAAATGGCCCCTGATGGTATTAATATCAGTATGCTTATGTAATTAGTTGGGGCAGAGTTTCAATCTAATTTTGTCATGACTTCATTGTGGCTGTGTGCCCCTTACCATCATTATCCCACCCTCAAAGCAGAGTTTGAATTTCTCATTGATGTGGCTGTGTCAACATATGCACAGCTGTATTCAGCTTCACAAATGGCCCCTGATGGTATTACTATCAGTATGCTTATCTAATTAGTTGTGGCAGGGTCTCATTACAAATGTGCCATGACATCATTGTAGTTGTGTTTTCATTACCAATTAACTACTTTACTTTGTAGTGTAAGGTCCGCTTTTGTGATTACATAACAGTAATGTTGTACTGTGCGGTGTGCCATCAGCATGGCATGTGATGTCATGTGACATGCTTCATTGCATGTGCTGCAACCAGTGGCTGATGTGTATTCTCTTTGTACTAGTCTTTTAGATACCTTATTGTCTCTAGAGATCTCAGTGTCTTTCTGGGGAGCGGCCCCTCCAGGATGCCTGAGGTCTCAGTTCCACTTGGAACATTTGCTCTGCAACTTAGTCCTGTATTTTTCTTGGCTGTGTATTTGCTCAATCCTGTATTTTCTGGGCTGTGTACTTGGTTGGTCAATCCTTGTAGTTGCTAGGCTGTGTAACATGAATTGCCCCCATGCTGCTTGATTCTTTGAAGTTGTGTAACCCTAACCCTAACCCTAGCAAAGGACATGCACTGGGCAAAGTAGAAATCCCACCACCCTGGTGATTGAGTCAAAGGGTAAACCTGAGGGTCAAATAAGTGTGAAATCTAAGGGATCCATACCACATGGGGTGGGTGTGAGGTTGTGTGTAAGTAGTAGGTAAATGGGTATGGCATAGGCCAAAGACTTGGGACCCAAGACCAAGGTAATCAATCCATTGGTCTAAGCTCATGTCCAATCCATTGGGTCTAACCTTTACCATACTGGACCATACCTGTCAGTCTTTGGATTACTGGCACTTGGGATCTTTGTGTTGGCTGTGCATACCTACATTGTAGCCTGCATTACTTGTTGGTAGTACATACATATGTTGGTAACTCATGTGGTAGATACCTCAGTTTGAATATCAACTGTAATACCTCTACTAGGTCTTCTTTATCAGCCTTCTGTCAGGACTTGTACAAGGACACTGCTACATAACATGTCAACTACAGAGCAGGTCCACTTTGTGTTCAGTATCATTTGATCAACTTCATAACATCTCAGCTGTAATGTCCCACCCTTGGTACTGCATTGGTACTTGTCAATGAGCATCAGCAGATCCCTAGAGCTTTATACCCCCCTTGGGTGAGAGGATCAGTTCTAACCTGATAAGAGACTTTAAAAGAAAACAAGCAGATAGACAACTAAGTGCAGAATGTTAGATTAGGATCAAACATGAAGAATGGAGACATGGAAAGAGACTGTCAAGATTGGTTGCTCCTAGGGACAAAGGGGGGGGGTTCTACAACACTTAGTGACTTAGCGATGAATGCTGATGTGGTACTGGCTACTGGGAGTCACAACCAAAAGGTGCCTAGTGGTGGGGGGAGACCTGCTGAAAGGCCAAAAAGCAAGTAATGTAGAGGGGGCTTACTCTGTACTTTGCCATGCTATCTTGCAATGTCCTCATACAAGTTTTGACAGAAAGCTGAAGGTACTAAAATTGAACCTCTTACTGGTGTGGGTATGTGCATCTCCCAGTGAGGTCAGCCAACTCCACTTGCAGGAGGTGGGTGCATCCTCCAAACAGGTTGGCTGACCCCACTTCCAGGCAGTGGGTCTACCCTCCAAACAGGTCAGCCTACCCCACTTCCAGGAGGTGGGTCCATCCTCCAAACAGGTTGGCCAAACCCACTTCCAGGCATGGGTGCATCCTCCAAACAGGTCCACCAACCCCACTTCCAGGCAGTGGGTGCATCCTCCAAACAGGTTGGCTGACCCCACTTCCAGGCACTGGGTGCATCCTCCAAACAGGTTGGCCAAACCCACTTCCTGGGACTGGGTCCACCCTCCAAACAGGTTGGCCAACCCCACTTCCATGGGGTACATCCATCTCCCCATGAGGTCACCCACCTTTGGGCACCATCAGCCAACATCAGTTAGTCCCACTTTTAGGACAAAATGTGCATGTTGGATGACCCACTTTCAGGCCTACAGGTGACTGAAGGGTCTGTCTCGGCCTAGCAAACTTTTACTAACACTTCATGAAGGACTTCACACAGATCACAAAACCCCAGAATAACCTCACAAAGAAGGACCTTCCATTCATCTGGGATGACAAGTGTCAAATAGTGTTTGATATGCTAAAAGAAGCCTTCACCACTGCTCCTATCCTTATGTTCCCCAATCAGGACTGGAGGTTTTGGTTAGAGATGGACACTTCAGACTATGCCACCAGAGCAGTGCTCTTGGTAGAATGTGATGATGGCCTCTGGAAACCCATTGCCTACTCCAGTCACTCTTTATCTGGGGCTGAACTTAACTACACAGTTCATGACAAAGAAATGCTGGCCATTATCCACACACTAGAGCAGTGGTATCATTACCTTGAGGCTACCCCATACCAATTTGAGATTTGGATGGATCACCACAACCTCACGTGGTTCATGACCACTCAAAAGCTTCAACTATGCCAGGAACACTGGGTGCAGTACTTTAGTCAGTTTAACTGTATTATTGTTCACAAACCCAGAATCACGATGGGAAGGCCAGATGCCCTGTCAAGACAAGAGGACTTTGTAGAAGGAAAAGAAAGGGCAAAGTTGGAGGAGTCCCTATTTATAAAACCAAACCAGGTTCATTCAGTAAAACTAGAAAACCCCTTCATGGAGGATCTGCAAGCTGAATCCACTCAAGCCAAAGGAGTCCCCACTGGATGTGAACTCTGAGGCAGTCTTCATTATGATGGAGAAAAAGTCTGGGTGCCTAGTGCACTTAGAAGGAAGCTGCTTAATGCTCTTCATGACTCTCCCCTAGCAGGACATTGTGGTATAAAAGGAACCCAGGAGTTGATCACATGCTGGTTCACATGGTCTACCTTGAAACCTGATGTAGAAGAGTATGTAAAGCATTGCCAAATGTGCCAATCCAGCAAGTCTGGAAATAGGCTGCCTGCAGGAGAACTCAAGCCTTTACCTATCCCTGATGGGCCTTGGAGAGAGTTAACAACTGACTTTATGGATCTTGGAGTAAAGGGATCTTCTGGAAAGTCCCATGTCCTGGTTGCCACTGACAGGTTCTCTAAGGAAGCAGAGTTCATCCCCTGCACTGTGGAAGAAACAGCTGCTAGCACAGCTCATCTTTACCTGGTGCACATTTGGAAACATCACAGACTTCTGGACTCTATTGTATCGGACCAAGGCCTTCAGTTTGCCTCTGGTTTCATGAAGGAGTTATTTAAAATGTTGGGAGTACAGCAGAAACTCTCTACAGTGTTCCACCCACAAATGGATGGACAGACAGAGCAGTTGAACTGCAAAATCCAACAGTATTTACAGATGTATGCCAACCAGCAGCAAGCCCACTGGGAGGAATGGCTACCTTTGGCTCAATTTGCATACAACAACTCTGCCTCCTCTTCTACTGGCAAGTGCCCCTTTGAAGTTACTCATTCCTATAGACCTAGGATGGGTGTCAAACCGATGACTTCAAAGGTAGAAGCAGCAGAGGAAGTTGCCAAATCTTGGTTCCAGGTGTTCCAAGATGTGAAAACAAACCTCACCAAAGCTCATTCCTGGCAGAAGCAGCAAGCAGATCAACACTGCTCATCTGCCCCCTCCTACTCCATTGGATCACAGGTCTGGCTAGCTACAGACCATTTGTCCTTGAAAGAATGGCAGAGCCATAAACTTTCCAAAAAGTGGGCCATATGAAGTTCTAGAGGTACTTCCAAATGCTCTTAAGTTAAAGTTGCCATGCAACATGAGGATTCACCTGGTGGTGAACATCTCATGGGTTAAACCCTATCTTGGTGCTCTTGATGGGCAGCCTGTCAACAGGCCAAGACTGCAGAGTGTTACTGATGAAGGAGATGTTGAATATGAGGTTGAATATGATGTTGACTCTTGTTTGAAATGTGGAGCCCTTCAATTCCTCATCCATTGGAGGGGATACCCCAAAGAAGATTGAACTTGGGAGCCAGCCTCTGCCTTGAAGAATTTGCAGTCAGTGATCAAGGATTTTTATCAATCCCACCCTGGAGCCCCCTGTAAATTATCTCTCCTCTCATCAGACAGCTTCAACAGCTTGTCTACCCCCATTCCAGAACCATTTACTGCCATTCATCCTATTTGGTCTTGCGTGGAAGTCAAACCTTAGGAGGGGATAGTGTAATGACTGGTAGACTTTTCACTTCTGCATTTCCTAGTTGCCCATATATATTCACCCTCTGGTTAGGGTTACACTTTAGGATGCCTTAGTCATCTCACACTTTTCCTTTTGCTTATCCTTTAATGCTTACATGATACTTAGTAAGGCTGTGCCTCATTGCTAACACATGTATGCATTCAACCAATAGCATAGTTCTCTCTTTTGTTTACTTCTTTCCCAAACATTCTCTCATGGCAGTACATTCAAACAGTAAGGCAGTATATAAGTCCCATCATTTGTCATAGCTGGTTTCTCTAATCTAGTTTGTTTTGAGCTTGTTTCTCAATCAATGGGTTCCACTCCCAAACTCTCTGGTTTGAAGTGATAGCTGAGAAGACTCACATCTTTGGTTGCTTCAATTGAAGCAGAGGGTGGTGGAGCAAACCTACTGGTGGGGGTTATTAGTGGTTCAGTCAAGAGAGGTGGCACAGGTGAAACAAGAGGTGTGGAAGGCACAGTGCTGGCTCTGTGGTGTGGCACAGGTGCAGCTGGTTGCCCAGTCCTGTCACACAACTGTGACACTGTCACAACTCACCACAACACATCAACACATCTCAACCACTGTAAACCCCTTGACAACACAAGCCATGCATCATATGACAGGGCTGTGCACAGTATTCACATGAAGCACTGCACCATGCACACACCACATCAGCCACACACACACCCACTGATCACCATAGACAAAATTCAAGTTCCCACTCATCCAAACACTTCACCTGCTATCCAATACAATGCTGACTGCATTTCTACACCTGTGCTACCACAGTACAGGTCCTCAGAGTATGCACTTGATGTCCAAGTGTCTAGCCACATTTTTTCTTTACTACTCATCTTGTTGAGGGGGTGTGTTGGAGCACAGTATGCCATCCAGTCTACACTGAGTTGATTAGGTAATATGTTAGGTACTTAGAGTCCATACAGTATGTTTGTGTAGTCTCGCTACACAGTTGCTTGCCAGCTTTGGTATTTTACTTTGTTTGTGATCCTGGCAAGCCACCACTCTGCCATGCTGTGGAGTTTGTATTTTGAACTGCTCTGACGATGATGGATAGTGAACCCCTGGAACCCCTCCTACTGATTATCGCAGCACTAGCAATGCTCATCAGTGAGTCTTGCCTCGAGCTAGTGACTGAAGATATGCCCTCCGATAAGGATTGAGCCAACTGGACTGAGGAAGAGAAAGAGGCCCTTGTCACTTTCCTTGTTGACGAGAAAATTGCTGGCAAGATGGGCAATGGGTCGTTCAGGTCTGCCACTTGGAGTGCAGCTGCTGCCCACATAAACAAGAAATTCCCGAAACAAAAGAGTCTGTACAGTATGCTTGCATAGTCTCACTACACTCTTTGACAATTCTACAGAGATATATTGGGTGATTAGTAAGAATGGTCGGAAATTGAAAGTTGACTGCCAGCTGCAATGCTCATATTGTGCTCATATCACTGATCAATGCTCAGCACACAGCCATGGACGATGAAGAAGCACATCAATCATGAGAGCTCATATGAGAGAAGGTCCTTGTCATTGTCCAGATTCTTACCAAACTAATGGTCAATCTCCTCTCTGGAGAGATCCCTAAGAATATACAGCCATACCACACATCTGCACTTTCTGGAGAGGCTTGGTTGGTTGAACTGATCCTTGGTCACCCAGACCATATACATTGCGAGTTAGGTATGAGTGTACACATGTTCAAAGAAATTACTCTTGAACTCCACAACCATGGCTACCAAGCCTTGAAGCACACCTCTCTTGAAGAACAGCTCGCAATTTTTTTGTATACGTGTGTCACTGGCCTACCAATCAGACATGTTGGAGAACGTTTTCAGAGATCCAATGGTACAATCTCGAGATACATTTTGATTCACTTTTCCACACCCATTTCTAACAGCATCTGTACTTAGATACTTCCACAAAATGGTTACAATCTTTGCTTCTGAACCCTTCTATTTGAAGCATGTATCACTCCCATTCGCTTCTTCAACTACTACTGTCCACCCAAAAATCATGCAGAGTCATAGGTTCTGGCCATACTTCAAGGATGCAATCAGTGCCATCAATGGCAGTCATATTCCTGCTTCCCCACCACTTCATGACCACACCACATACTGCAACCGAAAGGGCACCATGTCCCAGAATTGCATGTTCACCTGTGATTTTGGCATGAATTTCACTTATGTATTGACTGGCTGGGAGGGTTTGGCTACAGATGCACAAATTTTCCAGGAAGCGTGCACATCAAGCCTTGATATTCCCCAAGGAAAGTATCTCCTTGGCAATGCTGGTTTCCCATTGTCAGAAGGAGTCCTCATACCTTACCGCCACACATGCTATCACCTGGCAGAGTGGCAACAAGCATCATTAAGGTATGCATTTACTGCATGATTGATATCCATTTACTTCCCATTTTACAGGCCTGCAAACAAAGAAGAGCTTTTCAATTTGTGTCACTCATCTGCATGGAATGTTGTTGAACAAATCTTTGGTGTCATCAAGTGTCATTTCTGAATTCTTCTTCTCCCTCCAGAATATCCTATTGAGATCCAGGCGCTCATTCCTGTTGCCCTATGTGTTATCCACAATTTAATTATGTTGCACGAATGGGATCCAGATGCTGATGGAGAAATGCTGGAGGGGGATAGTGGAGGTGATGGGGGTACTGGGGAAGTTGGCGACATCGAGCAAGAAGAAAGTGTGCTATCAGGGGATGACAAGGGAGACGACGACCCTCAAGAATTATCAGCCAGGGCATTGCGTGATTCTATTGCTGAGGCAATGTGGCATGACTACCAGGAGTATCTGCAGAAGTGAGGGCAAACTTGATCATAGAGATTGTTTTATGTACACTTTTCTCACTTTCTAAATGAATATCTCTGGATCATTCTTTGCATAACAAAACACCAGGTCAGATAAATTGCGAGCAGGGATACAAACATGATGGAGGTACTACAACACAAGGTCATCTGGAATGAGTTTCTGGTTACAAAGACAAGTCTGAATCCAGTTTCTACAAAGGGTTTTATCATCCAACATGAGGTATAAATCAATCGCCCCCCCATCCATACAGAATGCTTCCATCAGGGCCATCTTAGCTAACAGGGGAAGGTCATCATCTCGCCATGCGAGCATCTCCATGGTGGCATGCATATGCTCAGTACGCCTTTTCTGTGCAGCAACTGCAGATGATGAACTGATAACAGACCCAAGGTATGAAAGGGAACCCTGTACACTGACAAGTAAAGTGGGCATGGATGTTTCTTTGCTCTTCTTCAACTTCTTTGAAGAGCGTTCTGCATTGTCCTTGATAGAGAGCGACTGGAGTGCAGCTTGCGCCAATGGAATTTCAGCAGAGGGTGAAGCAGGGTTGGTGTCTGCATGTGTACGCTTCCTACTTGATGGCATAGAGCTGGTAGTTGAGGGGGGATATGAGCTAAGTAACATTGTAAGGGAAGCAAGAGTCAGCATGGGTGGATTAAATTGTGTTGAAAATAGCTGGGACTGCACATTCATTCTGTTAGCAGGAGCTACCTTGTTGACAGACATTTGATCGATCACATCATCTTCAATGATGCTGGCAGAGCTTCCAACCTGAGGAGTAATGAACTGTAAAGCAGTGGAGGATGTGGATGGGGTCATCACCAGATCACTGGAGGTATGGCTAGACAGGTTTATGGAGAGGCCAGGACCACTGGTGCCAGATACGAATGCTGCAGAAGTCGTAGGATGGTAGGTGTGCATACCACAGGCTTGGTCGTTTGGAAACAGCGACTCCATTGCCATAAGCAGGGGCCAACCAACATTTTTAAACTGGCACATAGCATTCCTGGGTCGGCCCTGTCGATGGATGTTATCGATGTCAAGCAATGGACCCAAGATGATGGACATGTACTGCTAACCACTCCTTGAAGTTGCTTTCTCACTCTCAGAGATAATATTCGCCCCATTTTCATTATCCCAATGCTTTCCAGAATGACCTTGCCATAAGTTGATATCCCTCAGTATGGATTTGAGCTGTACCAATAATGATCGATGAGGCTACACAGGCGTTGGGGAGGGAACAGGATACTCACATTACTGAGCTTCCCTCTGCACATATCAGAGGTCTTCATCGCACCTTTTTGTTTCGGGAATTTCTTGTTTATGTGGGCAGTGGCTGCACTCCAAGTGGCAGACTTGAATGACCCATTGCCCATCTTGCCAGCAATTTTCTTGTCAACAAGGAAAGTGACAAGGGCCTCTTTCTCTTCCTCAGTCCAGTTGGCTCAATCCTTATCGGAGGGCATATCTTCAGTCACTAGCTCGAGGCAAGACTCACCGACAAGCATTGCTAGTGCTGCGATAATCGGTAGGAGGGGTTCCAGGGGTTCACTATCCATCATCATCGGAGCAGTTCAAAATACAAACTCCACAGCATGGCAGAGTGGTGGCTTGCCAGGATCACAAACAAAGTAAAATACCAAAGCCAGCAAGCAACTGTGTAGTGAGACTATACGAACATACTGTACAGACTCTTAGTTTACACTTCATCTTACCTTACTCCTCAGACTTCATCATTTCAAGTCTGAGGTATGGTGCTATTTTCACTACTACAGTACACCTTTTTACTCACTACCTACACAGTTCTGTGTCTAGGCTAACTTGAGTAGCCTTCTGCTCTCATCCTACCCACAAAAGGGTGAGTCTTGTTTGCCTTTTGATTTTCTCCCTGGCATTGCTGATGGTTTCTTATTTTCTTCTTTGGCATTGAAAGCGAAATGTATGCTGTCAAAGTCACAGGTCACATTCCAGAAGATGTTGAGGCCGAGTCCAAGAGTTATGGTATCCAATATCAACAGAGAAACCAGTTGCATCAGGACTAGTTCACAGTTATACACACCCCTCATTTTCCCCCAACCTCTTCTTCCCTTTTGCAATCCAATTGACTCCAATTTGTTGAGGTTGTATTGGCTATGCTATGTACAGCATTTCATTCATTGTTCATGTTGCTTCATGCAAAACTATACAGGTTGAATTGTGGAGTGTGGCTTTCTGCTTCCATTCAACATATGTGTGTATATTAATATTGGGGTGGTGGACCCCCTACAGGTCTTTGATTGTCTCCCTACTACTCAAAGGTAACCTGGCTGACCTACATGCTTCATTGGTTAACTCATTTCCAAACAATCAACAAACATGGTGAGTGATGGGCATTGACACTGTGCTTGAATGATGTGGGGTTTATGTAGTAAAAGAAGGCATGAGTGTCTTCATCATATTGCCCTGGGCAGGTTATTGTTATTTGAACACCATTGAAGTGCACAGCAAAGATGGCCATATGCATGTCAGTTTCATTGCAGCTGTGGGTAGACATTGATTAGTGTGAGTAGTCAGTAAACAAAAAGGTTGCTTTGAGGGCTGGAAAATCAGGCATGTACTATACAGTAGTGGTGCTCAAGGTGGTGCTGGAAGCACTCTGGAATTGTTCTGGAATGACATCTGCAACTGGCATTGGCCCTGTGGAGTTTGAAAAGTTATGTCTCCTCTATGACCACACATTTGGCACTCTGCTCACCTGCAAGCAATCTCAGGTCAGCCCATGGCATCTTCAAGTGAACAAGCCCATCAAGGAGGATCTGACAGACCCACCAGGAATTCAGGCTCTGGTCATGGATCAAGTAGTAGATCTACTTGTGGTGGAACCAAGGGCAAGAACCTGGCTTCATCCAGCCAGTGGGCTGTCACCACTACTGGTGACACATCTACTACAGAAGGTCTTCAGCCAAAGAACATCAACTGGGACATTCCTCATACCAATATACTCATCAACTGGTTGCTCACCCATCCTGCAAACTGGAGAATCCTTTTTAGTGACAAGATCACAACCATCTCACCACCTTCACCTGATGAGGGGCCAGTGGGCCATAACAAGAAAGAAGTTCAAGCAATTATTGCCAAAGTCATATTCAAGAATGATCCCTACTACAAGGACATGTACATGGCAGGCCCTGCTAAGTTCCAAGTTAGTGTAGGCAACCACATCACTATGTCAGTCTCCTCTTCATATTTTATCTGTGATTTTTTAATGATCATTTAGGCTGAAGGGATCATATCACAAGTGCCATGCATGCTTTAAACAATCAGGGGAAGGCATTATGCCTGGTCATGCAAGCTATGCAAATCTCCATCATAAGTTATCAATCAATCTAGTGGGATCACAGTTGCTGATGTGTATGATTACAGAAGCTGTTCTCAACACTTTACCCTGGTATGACGATCTGCATTCCATCTGGCAGGGAAACCCCTCCTTTGACTCTGACCCAATTAATTCTGAGCTGGACAAAAATCATGCTGAAGATTTTTTAGCCATTGTCCAAAATACATCATCTGGTATGCAGAAGACTTCAGACTTGGGAGTGGGGTCACCTGCCACTCTGGTGGATGAAGGTACCCCTTCAAATACAGGGACTGAGGAAATGCATGGTGATTGAAATCTGGAGGATGGTGAAGTCAATGAGAGGATGCCTCATGTTGGTGATCTAGTCATGAACAAGGGGGATGAATTTGCCAATAGTATCTTTGATCTGGAAGGCATGGACCCTGGCTTTGGAGATGGAGAGGATGTTAACATGGACTTGGTGTCAGTTCATGGTGATCAGGTGTGTTTCTATTGGGACATCACTAATGGATCATTGTTAATGAATCAGCAGTCATATCCTCAGCTGTTGACTCCTGAAGTGCAGTCTCAATTTTCCCTCCCTCACAAGTCTCGCACACCTTTCTCAGATAATCACTCTGCATTCTGCTAATCACCATACCTTCATCCCCCCACTTCTGCCAGAAGTGTCATTTCCTCTGCATCATCATCATCTAGCTCTTCCCACAAGGGGAAGGCTGTCATGAGGACCCTGTGGTCCTCATGATCCAAGACAACATCAACAGAGGCAAGTTCTCTCCCAGTCACTTGCAACAAGTCTCAACTTCAAAGCCAGGTCATCGACTTGAGTCAAGAGGCTGAGTTGATACTAGCATCTTCATCTTCTGGTAAGACTGCACAGTACCTGGCAAAAATGCAGTATATGCTGAAGGATCAGGAGCTTGAGTTGAGGAAGGAGCAGCTCAGGATGCAGTGGAAAGACATGGAGGATAAGCATCAAAGGGAGCAGGAGCTCCAGAAGCTCGATATCAAGCTGAAGAAAGCCAAAGAAAACACCTTCATGAGGGAGGTCAAATCCCTTTGACTCAAGATTCAACTTGCAGAGCTCATGAAGAGTGGCAGCAGCTCTGGCTCAACATCTTCCAACCCCACTGCTTAGGCCAGCCACCCTTCATGATCATGTCTGTTTCTTTTTTTAATCCATTGTTGCATCTTGGCTCAGCTCATCATCTTCTCTGCCATACTTGTGTCTCAGTCCCAGTGCATTGCACAATCATTAAGTACACACTTGCCCTGAACTGTATTACTTCTTCATCTCCCCCATGCTCACCCCAACACTGTATCAAGATGCAATGTAGGATACATTTCATTTGCAGAATGTGTGTGGTATCATAAGTGACTTCTCCAAGGTCAGTCATAAAGCACCTGGATCCTGTGAAAACCCCTTACATACCCTCATTGTCAATGGGTGGGACTTAGCTGATTCCTACAGCATTGCTAGCTATGCTCCTTCAACTTTATATGGTGACCATTTTGGTCTGTTTACACTAGGTACATTCGCACCCCAGATATTGGAACAGCTCATCTAACAGCCTCATTCGAAATCACTGATCTGGTCTTCCCACAGCCTCTCCTATCATGACCATGTCACTGTCCTGTTGGCCCAACCCCTCCTCCATTGCCCACCAACTCAAGGGCTTGATGATGCCAACCATCTCCTCCTCAAAATGAATCACCACATTATGCAAGATGATGCAACACATTACCCAGTAAACTATGACCTTAACATCCCTCTCATTCCAGATTTTCAAGCACAGCTTGCAGAGACTCTGAAATTGATCCTTCAAGGCAGCAAATGTGTGCTCAACATGGATGTGGTGTAGGGAGCCATATACTCCCTGAGGCTGGAACAGGAATCTGTCACTAAATTCCACAGGCCTCTACAATAAACCCATTTTGGAATTTTTCCCACTCATGTCTCCTCCCAACCCCTGTCACCTTCAGAGTTTCTACTGCCCTTCAGCATGTTGCTCAGTCATCAAAACACTGGTCTGGAAATTCTGCATTCATGCAGAGTCACCCAGAATTCAGCAGCCATGCCACCACTCAGTCACATCACTGGTCATCTGTGCCACTTACCTCTAATAAACTCCAGTTTCCCCTGTCACCCTAAATTCTGCAAGCTGGACTTTGTGCCAGTATGCTACACTCTGCCCCCCCTGTGCCACTCAGCTCCACCTCCCACTTGTATGCATACTCTTGTTCTGTTGGAAGATACTCCTTACCATTGTTCCATTCTTACTCTTGTCTACTACCCACCAGACTATTTCATGTGCATCTGTACTTTGCTGATGTCTGACATCCTTTCCTTTATTTTCTGGTCTTTCAGTTTTCCACCCCACCTTACTCTGACTCATACCTGCTTCCCTTGTACTATATAATTCCACCATGATGTCAGAAATATACCCACCCATCTTTTGGAGTCACTATCTGAGTTATTTATGTATCTAAGTGTTCAAGAGTGTCTGCTGCATACTCTGTGTCTACTGTGTCTTCTGTGATTCTGTGTCTCACCTCTGTGTCTCATGAGTCTTGGAATTACTTCTTCATGCCAAGGCCATAACTCAGAATTTTGTATACAAGTCTACTTGTTCCCAATTTGCCTACATCTCTGTGGAATTAAATTCCATGCCCCATATTCAACTCCTCGATCAACCCTACCACCATATTCTATGTCTCCTTCCTGCTCAGCACCCCTTGGGTTGAGCCTAGGGATTGTCCTACAGCTTCCCCCCTAATCGCACACTACCCAGAGGTAGTGTCCCACAGTGGACCTTTCAATGTGATTAGCATGCATACCAGTACAAGGTAAGCATCACCTTAGAAAGATATTTGTTATATAAATTCTGATTGCAAGATAGCTGCCTGCCATTGGGTTTTTTAAAAGGAACAGCACATCATTCCTCTGTGGGATATGCACTATCTGCCCAGGTCCAGTGATCTTCAGGGATAAGGTCTCCCAGTCATGATGGGATGTGAGTACCTTGAAATGCCCATGCATCATGGACACTTCCAGGGTGACCAAGCCCATAGTCAACCACAAGTAGGTTATGCAGCATGATAACAAGCTATGAGTGGTAAGTATTCTGTTTTGCATGCATTGGAATACACACCTGACAATTGAGCAAATACCTTGATTTTCTGTCATAGAAGCTCTCCCCAAATATTTGGGGCTTTTTGAAGAGCAGAATCAATGAGCTGTCTGCAGCAAAGACTCCATTTCTCCATGCCAGACATGTCCACAATTCAGTGAAGGTACATGCTCTTTCCATATCCTCCAAGTTGTGAGGGGGAATATTGACAAATGTGTCATGCTCATCCAGTATTGCAACCATGACCTGATTGGTGAAATTGATCACCAATCCCATACTAACCCCAGCCCACTGGGCCACATCCTCTGGTGATGCCACATTCCCATAATGCCCCACACAGAAAAGGAAAGTTGTGAGTTGAATGGCAACCAGCAACTGATGATTTTCAGAGCTACTATGAAATATTGGGTGGCTACTTATTTGATCAAGGATGCGATCAAAAACTTCTGGCCATACACAAAGGCATCTAAGGAACAGATGAGGGTGATGGTCAGCAAAATGGTCAAGCAGGCTGAGCTGTGATGACTGCATCAATGGTACAGCAGGTTTTTCAAGAACCCATGCATGCTCTACTTCATCCTTCAGAGCCTCAATCACGTTCAGGAGCTGTCCACACCACCTATCCCTCTCAACTATCAAGTATGTATCATCAGAAATGCTGGAGTTGGAATCCATCAAGATTGGAGAGATCAGAGACAGCAGAGTAATGAAGAGGACAATCTGAGATGAATCAGAATCCTCATATGTTGCAGTTGAATCACTATTATTGCTACTATCAATTTCATGATGTGCATTTTCCAGCCTGGCCATTGCTACTTCCAAGCTAGCTTCATCAAGTTGTCTGAGCACATAATGTACCTACTTTGTACCATATCATATGACCAAATGAGGTTGACAATCAGCCATGTTGCACAGACTGGCTAAAGTCAAGCCCACCTCTGAGTTGTCATCATGCCACACATCATAACCATGATCATTGGATGTCACCATACTGCACAGTGTGGCTGAAGGGTTACTTCTATATACATCTTGCCTGGATAATCCTGGCATGGATTCTGGCAAGTTGGGAAAGGTCTGGTACTAACCTGGTCTGGGCTCACTGGCATGAGCCCAGCATGTGTCAGCAATTGCAAGTGGGTCAGAAGGCATTCCACTGTAATTCTATTGGGTTGGTATGAATGCCAGGCTAATTCCAGTAAGCTGGGACAAATGCCAGGATAATGCCAATAAGCCAGCAAACATACTGGTCTTATGCTAGTGGGCCAGCACAGATGCTAAGGTGGTGATGGTCAGTTGGCAGGGATGCTGAGCTAATTCCAGTTGGCTGGTATGGATGACAGCCACCACACTATTTCCAGTGCATCAGAAGGCATACCAATGTACATCCATTGGGCCAGTATGAGTTATGGCCACTTCTAGTATGCTGGGACACATACTGGCCTTATGCAGGTGGGCCATGATGGGTGCCTGGATTATGGTGGGTAGTTGGAATATACAGCTAGCCAGCTTGCATGCCAGTATTAGTAAGTGGGGACCTGTACTGGTATAGTGCAAATATGCCAGAATAGATGATAAGCTGGTGGTGGTTTGTGGGCATGGACACTCATCTAATTCCAGGTGGGCCAGATGGATCACAGCCTCCAGGATATTTCCAGTGGTTTGGAAAGCACACTAGTGGGATTCTATTGGGCCAGTATGACTTCCTGACATTTCCAGTGAGCTGGGATATCTACCAGGCTGAATCTAGGGGACTGGCAGGGGGCCAAGGCTGGTGACAGTTGGTTGGCATCAACTTCTAACTAACTCCAGTTGGCCAGGATGGACCACAAACTCCAGGCTATTTACAGTGGTTCAGAAGGCATTCCAGTGGGATGGTATTGGGCCAGTATATGTTCTGGCCAAATCCAGTCAGCCAAGGTAAATTCCCAGTTGACGACCATGACCTGGAACACCTATCTTCCATAATATAGTGGGCTGGAACAGGTCCAGGGCTGGTGGCAGTTGTTTGGCATCAATTCTGAACCAACTCCAGTTGGCTGGGATGGATGACACCCTCCAGGCTATTTACAGTGCTTCAGAAGGCACTCCAGTGGGATTCTATTGAGCTGGTATATGTTCCAGCCAAGTCCAGTCAGCCAGGTCAAATTCCCAGTCAATGACCATAACCTGGGACACATACTGGCCTTATGCTAGGGGACTGGGACAGATGCCCAGCCTATGGTAGTTGATTGGCATGGATGCCCAGTTATGGCCACTTAATGTTACTGGTGTAGACAATGGGCTAGTCTTTTGGCATCCCCTGGTGAATGGATGAGCCATACAAATAGTGTCCCATATATATTGGCTCAGCTGGGAAGCTATTGTCTATGGGGCTTATATATCAGTGGCCCATGTAATAAGGCTTGGCTGGACCTGCAGTGTTCCATTTGGAACAGTAGGAGCATATTTCAGTGTACTGTGCACATCAGCCTCAGCCCAAATAGGAGTTCCCATGTACAATGGAGGGCTTATAGTCCATTGTACTGTGTCCTTGGGGTGGGCCCAGATATTATGATCCTGTAGGACAGGCTGGACGAATACTCCAGTGTTTCATGGTGTACAGGAGGCCCACAATATGGTGTCCTGTCTGTCTCAAATCAGCCCATGTATTATGATCACCAATCCATGTGGTCTGGCACATATGCCATGGTCTCATGCACAACAAGCAAGCCAATCTCCCAGTGTGCTGTCTGACTGGATTTGGCTTGAGTTGAAGTGTTCTGCCAATTACAGGCCAGCCATAGTCGATATTTGGGAGAGGTATATGGAACATAACTTGGCTTGGGATGGCATATAATATCTATAGAACTACCTTTACATGGACCCCCTATTGGATAGGTGTAGGTTATATGGAATGTCCCACTGGACCTGCAGGCATCAACCAAGTCCAGACATTCTGAACTCTCATCCAATCCCCATGGGGTATCCCTATCCAATTGTGTGTGTTGTCCCTCATGTAGTACACAAAGCAACATCAGTTCCCACCCACAGAACTAACCCCATGTCAAAGAAGCTAGCTGGAAAATGCAACTACAGTGCTGGGGTTGTAAAGGAACTGAAGGCCAAGTGTGGGGATATCCAATACACAATCTTCATAATTGCCAATGGTGACCAGCATGTCATACCAATTGGACTGTGAGTGTGGGTCCTGGTGAAAGGGTGTGGTCCAGTGTGAGTCAAAGTGTGGTTCAGTGGTGAAAACCAACCAAAACCAACACAAAAGACAAAAAGAGTGAGTGGTGGTGTGCCTATGTGGTACCTAGATGGTAGAACCTGTTCTTTGGGAGGGTTTTTGTGAGCTATGACACTCAAAGATGAGTACTGAGGGTTGGGGGTGCTCCTGATGAAGAAGAAGCAGGAATGTGAGAGAATGCGATAGGATAGACTGCTGTCAGCCTACAGAAGGATGGATGACAACTTAATTCAATGTCCTAAGCTGCACTGAGCTCAGGGAGGGCTTGGAGTGAAGTATATTGATGATAGACAAGGATAAGCAAAGTAGATGATAGTTAGACCCTTAATAAAGTCTCAACTATCAAAGCTGCTGAATGAATTACTGAGTGATGATAAAATGCGAGCAAGAGGGGCTCTCTGACATCTTCTTTTTTTATATCTAAGTACAGTGATTTATATACAGTACAGGGGTGTTGCCCTTGGAAAACAAGGTGCAAACACTTGGTAAGTGATTGGTAACTGATGAGTAAGGAATGTAAGTGATGGGTAACCATCTCAGAAAGCATTGGTAAGCTTGGTAAGTATTGGCAACAGGTGAGTCAAAGACAGTCAGAATGTCAAAGTATGAGTCAAGTAATGTCAGAAACTGGGAAAGTGCACTGGAATCGCATTAGGGGGAGGCTGTGCATGTCACATCTCGAAGAGATCACTTCTAGGCCAAGGTGGGATGACAGAGAGGCAGTGCTGATCTGATGCCAATATAGTACATCCAAAAGTGGACAGGGTGAGTCAGATGTCAACAGGGGTCAAGCTTTGGGGGTCTGTGGGGTGACAGGAGCATAGGGGATTGCAACTTTCCCCCCCAAACCATCCTCTCAGGGAAGCAAATAAAAACTTCATGAATGAGGCTCTGTTGGAAGAGAGGATGAAGGGGGAGTGTCCTCTGCTGTATCTTGCAACAAGGAGGCAAGATGTGCATCATACTCATCATGGATGTGATCAGGGAGAGCGGAGAACAGTAGATTATACTGTAGCTGTCACAATCTTGGAAGAATGATGGACAAGACTGTTATGATGACATTGCAGGGAGCAGGGAGGAAGGATCCATATGCTTCTTGGACCAGAGAGACTGAAATGACCACATAAGACCTTTCCAAGTGAATGACAGACCTGAGGCAACCAAAGAACGTCCTCCTAGAGGTCATACTGACAAAAAGAACACACTGTCCAAGCTGGATGGACTGAGAGGGCACAGATGAGGGTGGGATGTACCAGGATGCTTCAGGACAGAAGCTGGTAGGAACTCCTGGTAGATATATGTAGCCATGGTCCCTAGCAAAGGGGACAAGTGAAATGATTGATGTAGAGGCAGCCATATCAGAAGAATTTAGTGAAATGAGCATCTTTTGGAGGGAGTACTGTAGAAATGTGTGGAGTGTGCAAATCCTTTCCAATTCCAGAAGGTAAGATTGTGTGGCTGAGCACTACAAGTGAGTGTGGGAATGGTCTTGGTATCTGCAGAAATGGTGGAGATATGCTGAAAACTGGAATGCCGTACATGGGCACTTAAGAATTTTAGCCAGCACTTAACTCACTCCCTTTCTTTTTTTCTGGCACTGATGACTTGTTCTTGTGTGAGGGATGACTGCCAACATTCCTGGCTGTCCTTCTTTGCATGAGGGCTATGGTCTTCATCTCCATTCATCAGCTGTATCCATGTCCACCTCACCAAACACCTTTGGTGTGTGACACCAGTTAGAGATTATGGAGACATTAGTAAAAACTGATGGCCAGTGCTGCAAGGCATCCTGCATATCTTGGTTATGCTGACTCAACCATGTGTCCAACGACTGCATGGCTTGCCTTCCAGTGTCATACAGGCCTGGGTGCATAATCAAAAGTGCACTGGAGAGGATGGCAGCTGGGAGGTAAGACCACCAGGACCATTCACAACTGGCATCCATCTGTAGGTCAGTGGAAACTGATGGGGAAAAGTTCATGGTTTGGATGCCACTTGAGAGACATACCCCTGAGGTAATATAACCATACCATATGCCCCTGTTGGTGCCTGGCCAGGGAAAACTCCAGGCACCCCAGTGACTGTGAAGTGTGATTGAAATATTCAGCATTTTTCCACCAGGAGCCACTTGTCATACTCTTGGACATTGCATGGTGAAGGGGGTCCAAAGTGGCAAGCATGTGTGTCTGCAGGGATGTGTGAATAATATAGAGTGTAAAGGAAATGTTTGAACTGACTTGCAAATCATTGGTGATGGCACTGGGAAGGTACCACAATGCAATGGTATTGCCAGTACCAAGGATTACCATAGGTTCATCCACAAAGCTGGTGAGACTTGATGGATGTGCTGCCAGGTGGCCTGCCTCCTGGGTTTTATCAACCCCCAATTCCATAGCTGAAAGGTGCTCAGAAAGCCAGATCAGATCAATGCCACTTTGCTCTGCAATACAATTTACATTTGACTTTACATTCAGCCAGGACATCAGCTTACTTCTATTATTGTATGCTGCATGCATCCTGGCCACTATCTGATTCATAGTGACAATGCCATGTGTTGGAATGTAGTGTGGAGGATCTGGTTTGGGGGCATTTGTTCCTGGAAAGGTTTGACTGGAGAATTCCCAGTGCATATAGTGTGTAATATCCCAGGTGGTGCTGTGATTTATTGCCATTAAGAACAGAAGATGATATAGCAAGCATGGTGTTGATGATGGGTTATCTGGTAGCTGTAGTGTGTAGTATGGAACCGTGGCTATGTATGCCAGTGTTTTCCGGACCATAGTGAAGCTGCCATGGTTATATGGCATTGGTAAATGACCATTCCAGCCTTCAAAAACAGGTGCCACCATGGTGGCATAGTACCTCCAGCTTCCACATATTATTCCAGCATGGTATGGGTACCAAGATAGAGGCAATAGATGGCCAGTTCTGCTATGGCTCCAGTGCTAGCTACACTTCCTACCACACTGGTTCCATTTCATGGTGTTCATGTTCCTTTATACACCATGCCAAAGCATTAGATGATGGACCAGGGCCTTTCAACCTAATTTCATACTCCACAGCCATTGAGAAAACACAATGCAGCCTTTTCTAGTACAGGTCCAGCAGTGCTGGTAATGCATGGATACAATGTTCTGCTACAGGTCTGGCACTAGCTACACTTCCTACCATGCCAGTCATATTTCAGCATGTGGACCTTTCATTATACACTGTCCACAAGCATTGGATGATAGCCTGGGGCCTTTCCAACTAATTGCCTATTCCACAGCCATTTAGAAAATGCAATGCTGCCTTTCCCAGTACTGGTCCAGCAGTGCCAGTAATGCACAGATACACTATGGTATCAACATTGATCTTGTTCAGATTGATATCCAGCCACTTGGCTCATGATAACTGCTGTGCCAGGATAGGCCATTTGCTATTCTGGCCTCCTGGGATGTGATTATTGATGATCTCTTATCTTGTGGTCATCACATGTGTCAGCCACATTGCTATGTAATAACATTTGCACCTGATCCAACTCTACTCCAAATCACCATGGATGTCAGGACTGCTAATCTATCCTACCTCTCCATGACAATCCAATACATCAGTGTCTGATTTAGATGGTTCACATATGCTTTGCAGCAGGCCAACGACCCAAGCAATCAACTGCCAGATGACTGGTATTGGCAGGTTCAGGTGGAAACAGTGAGTTTGTTGAAATGGATGCTGGTTCACTGTGTCACACACTTTTCCACAGCATATATTGAAGCAGGCCCTGGCTACCTGCAACTCATATAGGACAATCATGAAGGTCCCATATGTTGCCAATGAACTGCTTTGGTGGATGGCCATACAAAATATGGGAGAGACCACCCTGCTGGCACACATCATGGAGTTGAATGTGCTGCAGGTCAAAAGAGGAGAGGTGAGATGTATGATCCACACTGGCCCCATGCCACATATCTGGTGGACAAGGGACCCTACCCATCTGGATGGGTATGATCATTGGTCATTGGAGGAAGTTTTGCAGGAGGCCAAGGAATTCTTTGTTGGGGTTGAGGTGTGTGGTGGTCATTTTTCGATCATTCCATTGAATCCATCCATGCCATAGGAAGGAACAGACAGTCTCCCACTGCTGTGTGACATGGACCAGATGCCATCAGACAGCATTGGCCAGTTGATTGAAAGCTGTGATGAGATGATCCATCAGGAGGAGGAGATTTGCTGGCTCCATGGTGTGATGGAATTCTGCAGTGAATGACTCACCCTTTTTGACAGGCTTGGACAAGTATGGGACCAGCTTGAGGACTTCCAAGTCAATTCAGTTACCCAGCTGGGAGCCACCAATAAGTAGGGTGCTGTCCTCATTACACATCTCATTAGAATCTTGATATGTAATTTCCCTGGTTTCATATGGTGACCAGGATGATCAGGGAGGAATGGATCATCAGTTTCATCATTACTGTCCCCATCAAATGGGGCTATACTTCTGGGCCTTTGCCTGGGGTTAACTTGCCAGTCATTTCTGATGAACTGGGCTGCTCCATGTACTAGTGCATCAATCTGTGGTTGCAACCAGTCTTGCCAGCATGAAATCAACAACTGGTCTGCCTCTGTTGCCCTGGTGTCCATCTGTCATGTATCCATAGCAAGCACTATTTGAGCCTGCTCAACCTTTAATGCCTGTGCAATCCAAGTAGCTGAACATGTGAGCTGCTGAATGAACAGTTGTTATGGATTAGGTCAATCCCAATGGCTTTCATGGTGGGTGCTACCATGATGTATGTAAGTTATGGGACAGATGATACAGTTGGCCCCCTTACCCTTCTCCAGCCAGACTTCATATATGTCCATGGCCTGTGGAGTATTCTGCCAGCATGACTGTGCCACAAGTTCCTGTTCCACCCATGACTAACACAAGCCATCCAGTACCTTGCTATCCAACTCGTTGAATTTATCTTGGATTGTTGCTAATGACTGCTTGGCAACCTTGAACTTCTGTTTCAATGCTGATGCTATGTGCAAGTAATCAAGCAATGGTCAACTGGGTACTGTGATGACATATGCATCCATATCATTTTGAGGAAGTTACTATCATTCATTTGGAAGTCCAGCAACTCCTGACAGTGTGCTGTTGCCATTCCCTGGGCTGATGGTGAGATTATGTTGAGAGAAGACCAGAGGGTCTCCATGATTTCACTGTCCACCTGGCCAGCACCCAGAATAAAGTTTGGAGCATATCTGGCAAAGCACTCTGTCTGATGGCCATGGACATGCCATAGTCCAATGCTGGGCTGAATCTGTAATCTGGAAGGCAGAGAGAGATATCTATTTTCCTCAAGCCAGCAGGCCAAGTTCTTGCTATACTGACAACTGATGTCATAAAAGGTTATGACCAGTTGCTGGGGGTCCAATTCATGGTGCATGGCATGGACCAGAGCATAATCCATATTGACCTGCCTGCTATATTGTTAGTCATGACCAGGGACTATGAATTGGTGTGTACTGCTCTCCCTTCTGAAAGTTGACCATTGCATGAGGTACAAAACAGCCATGCCTCACACAGGCACATCCACCAATCCTGGTCGATTCCAACTTATTCCTTTGTGCATTTGCTTGATTAACAGCCTGGTGGTTATTGCAGTTGGATTTCTGCACAACACAATCAGTCTGGTGCCTTTGGAGAGATCATGGCACACCAACTTCTATTTGATTCATGGTCCTGGTCAAATATTCCTTGTATGGAGCTGATGTGACCATGAAGCCATTTCCATCCATGAGCCAGACCTCTTTGGCAGCATTCTTGGGCAGCATATGCTCAGCCTTGAAGTTGCCACCCATCACAAAGGTCCTAGCAAACTGCCAGCTACACAAGTCAGGCTAACAATGCCTTTGCAATAATGAATAGAATACAGACTCAGTGAGATCGATATCCTGATCCAGTACATTGATCCCTGGCTGGGGACAGGCAGGGCAGAAGAGGACAAGTTCACTGGCCTGGGGATCAGGCAACTGTTGATAGAATCCCTGCCATTTCAACAGCTTTAGGAGCCTCCACATTCTCAACACCCTGAGCAATTCCCTATACCTATTCTTCAACTGGCATGAGTGATGTGGCATATGGTAGGCCAGGGGTGATCACACTCACCAGCACTAGGTGAGGAAATGCACTTGAGGTGACTCTCTGAAGTTTGCTATAATAGTTCATGGTGGAGGTTCCACATTCAACATTGTCCCTGATGAAGTCATCCAGCACCTGGAAAGTGAAAGCCATCCTTGGTGCCTTAGTCATAGCTGGGAATAGGCCAGCCATGGTAAGCTGAAGATGTGAATCCTCAGACCCAGGGCAGTTGCAATACTGCACATTGCAAAAGTGCACACCACCAGTGTCCACAACTGTCAGATAGTTTCTATCATCCAGTGGGTTGAGATGTGCCAGTCGTTGACTCTCCTCAATGTCCTCCCACTCTTCATCTACATGGCTGGCAGCATCCTCCCAAGAACCTTCTCCTGCTGGGCATGGTGCTCTGGCATGGCCCAAGTGTAGCACCAAACCAACCCACAATATCAGTCATCACAGATGATGGGTTGAAACTGGAACTCACCAGCCATAGAGTGAAGTCTTCAAAGAATCTTCCATTCCATTTTTGTACCCAATGGAATGGTCTGAGTTTGTGTTGCTTGATGCAACATGTTTTACAAGACAATGGGCAATGAGCACAGTCCATGCATCTATATGGTGCCCCTTCTGCTTTACACACAAAACAAGCCATGACATTGGGTGGGGCCTCCATGTCCAGGAGCACAGACAGGTATCTACTCTTATAGGGCAGCCACTCTTCCAGATAACTGTTCTGTAACACCATAAGGCACACATTGCCAACATTGGGATGTTTGATAATGCACACCTGGCTTTTTGGAATTCTTGATGTCCTTGGTGGTGATGCATCATCCATATAGCAATATAGGTCAGCATCATTACCCTGGACTAAATTGGGTTCCTGGATGCTTGAAGATCCTGCCCTAGTAGGTGATTCATTGCTTTGGCCAGTTGCATATCTTGCCTTCTTTCTTGGAGTAAACTTGACCATCTTTTCTTTGGATCCCCTGGTTGTTTTCACCTTTTTCCAAGTGACATGGGTTACCAGAGTGGCCACTGCAGCTCAGGTGATTCATGACTTGCCCATGTCTAGTATCAAGTCCTTGCAGGATGTCTGCAGGCCTCAGCCACACATGCCTTATTGTGATGCCTGGCATGACTACGATTTGAGTTGGATCTCGGAATCAATGTCAGAAGATCCAATTGGGATCAAACTATACTTTATCTATATATAGTAGCAGACTGGATGATAGACAAATTGGCTTACCATGTTTGGCCATGGTACCAATTGACTGGAACAAGACCATACTAACAATGGGTATGTGTCATGACCGGAACATTACTCAGCCCCTGGAACTTTATTCAAGAATGGGTGATGGTAACTGTGAGGAATGGACTCCAAATTTTCTTTCAACAGAGGGTGACATTACCTGCAACTAACCAACCCCAACACCTTCTACAACATTCAGAATGGCCAGCAGTGATCACAGTACTAATTGTGTTAATACCTCAGATGAGGAGGACTTTTCCTCCAATGAGGAATCTAGCTTGGATAGCATGGAGACAACAAAATCTGCACCAGGAAAGCTGAGACCAGATGAACTTCAAATCCTCCAAGATGGTCTAAATGATTGGAAGGAAGCTGACACAAACAAAAGGGCCTCACTGATGGAGGGCATGCAGGACAAAATCAAATGGCTGGATGCCAACAAGAGCCTCAAACAAAATGAATGGAATAGAAAATGGACAGTAAGCTTGATGGTTTTGATGTGCTTGCAGTCATGTTAAGTATATTTTACAGGCCATCAAGAACTGGATGTATAACAACAGTCAGTCCCAGGCATGGAAGGCCCTGGTCAAGTATGGCTCCAAATGGACAGCCCTAAAGGTGATCAAGCTGCAGCATAAGAAGGATATCCAACAAGTACTTGTGAAGGCTGGAATACATCCCAGTACATTGGCTATGATCAAACACTATCAGCCAGCTGTTCAGAAGGTAGTCCAGTCATTGACCAAGGCTGAATTGGACCAGGCAGCCCATTTGGCAAAAGAGTGGAACAAGAGAAAGCTGCCACCTGAAGCCCAGGCAGAGTAAGCATCCAAGTCCTCCCATGGGCAATACTAACTTAAATGCAGGGTGGCAACAAGTAAGGGCCAGAAGTATGCAGAACAGTTTGTGTATGACATGTGGAAGCAGTGTGGGATGAGAGTGGTGATCATGTTGGCATGGAAGGATAAGGAAGGCAAAGTGATGGTTGGAGTGTGAGTGCTTTCCTGACAGGCTTCACCATATCTGACTGGTGTAGGAATGACTTCAATGATGAGCTGGGTGATGGAGAGCTCTATTCAGATTGGAAAGACCTTCATGGAAAGTGGTCAGCCTACTCACAGAAGGCCTTTGGGGCCAATGGTACAGAGGATGGCAGCAGAGAGGATGAGGCCAGTCAAACCACAGTAAAAGCATGGAAAGGAAAAAAGCAGTCTCAATTCTCCCTGTCCACCAATGACAATGGCACACCCATTCTTCCAAATCTCTTGGACTTACAGACACTGGAATTAAAGGACATCATGAGGGTGTTTGTAACCAGCCATTATTGTATGTGCCAATTTCCATGGTCAATGAGTTACTAACATCTAAACACAGGCTTGGCTTGTGGGAAGATGAATGCCAGTGTACCTTGGGCTGCAATAGCTGACAACTGGGCATCCTATGTGTCTTCCAAGTATCTTCCTCCCAATATCCTGTTCAAAGAGCCCACCAGGCTGACACATCATGAACTAATTGAAACCTTGGAGTTCTGGAAGGAGCAACAGCAGGAGCACCCAGAAGATGTCTTCTGGTTCCAAAGGTGGAGATCTCAGGATGGTTCCTTGGAGGAGCTGGTCACCAAACACCAATGCTGGTCAGACAAAGCCAAAGGGAAGAGACCCTGGATGGAAGGTGAGGTCATGATCAATTTGGATATACATAACTGACTGCACATTAAGTAAATTCTGTTGATGGCTCCAACTATGGACATCACTCAGAGGAGGAACCAGCTCCTCCCACAAAACCTTCCACCAAACAGCAACAGATAGATGGTATGTTGGAGCTGGTCAGATTCTTTACTGGTAACCCTAACATGACCTTGGAATTGTGTGCTGAAGATCATCCCACTGGAACATCCAATGCACAGGAGGACAACAGACAATGGAACCAGTCCACATCAGACCAGCACAATACGGCTACTGCATACCCCAAGCCAGCTGGTAAGTGGTATCCAGTGACAATGAATATTGCTGATAGAATTGTATCAGACAATCATGCCAATGATGGTGGTGATTCAACTGCAAGGAAGCCCAAGCCAAGAATCAGATCCAATGGTCAGTTTCAATGCACACTTGGTTAATCCTCTCATTACAGCATTCTACAGCAGCCCAGAATGATAAGACATCATATCACCTAATGATCATAGGTATACATCCATAACACGATTACACACACTAATCTATGTCAGGAGTTGATCCAGTGGGTAGGAATTTGAATGCCAGGCCTAGAGGCTGTGTGATGGACAGGGAAGATGGACTGTTGGATCAAGCAGAAGAGGATGGTGTGGCTTGTTGCCCAGAGCAGAATCATAGGCCCCCATGGTGGCCAGATGAGAATTATCCTACTCCAACCATGAGGAGGTGAAGGTAGAATTGAGGCCAGTACCTAATGTTTTCCAGTAGACTGGTGACAACCATATATAGTGCACAGTGCAAGAATCACCAGTGAATTACTGGCCCCATAGCTACCATGTACCATAACCCACTGTCATAATCCAATTGTGGCCAATTTGTGCACTTCTCCAATTCCATTCAACATAATGTTCATTGAAATGAGTTAAATATACAAATTAAAGCTGGTCTGGTTTAAGATGGTAGCCTACACCTGCCAGCTCTTCCTCCAGAAGATCTGCTAACTGTTTCCAGAATCTGGTAAGCATGGCATGCCACTCAACATGTGATCACCACTCCCTGGTTGCATCCACCAGGGTATTGGCATAATACCTATATGTGGTGATCAGATTGGCATCATGTGCAGCATTGATGTCTGGCTGATGTGCCCCACTCCTAGCCATGATACTGAAGATCCACCTTGACATTTGAACTGGTAGACATGTTTAGCTATGGTTGCATAGGAACTTCTGGACTTACACTCAGTTTGTGGAGTATCAACTCCCAGCTGTATGGTGAACTCCTGGGAGACTGCTAAAAGCTCCAAATGCGACAACAGGATTGGCACTGGCAATGGGGATCTAGCCAGTGATATTGATGTGGAGCTGAATGATGCAGGAGCATCTGAAAGGTCCATAGGTTGATGAGGACCAGGGAAATTGCCACTGGGCAATGCAAATGTTGTTGGGCTGGGAACTGGGATAGGATTGCAACAGGCTGGTGACACAGAGGGAGTTAAGGACCAAAATTGGGGCTCATGCAATAGGATGAATGGTCATGATGATTGGCCAGCTGCTTGAGCTGGGTAGATGTAAGCTGACAATCTTGTGGCAGCAGGCAACTGAAATGCCAGTTCTTGTAAAGGACTGACTGGTGGGGACTGAAATGGTGGGGGTGACCCCCAAGGCAGCTCATGCAATGGCATACCTGGGGCAACAGGCAGTGGTGATTTGTCCCATGCTGGCTCAAGTAACAGGGTGCTGTCAGAGAGACATGTTGATATGGAGTCCCAAGGAGGCTCAACCAATGGGCTGCTAGAGGAGGGAGACAGTGCCAATGACTCCCATGCTGGCTCTATCAAAGGTGATCTGGGCAAACCAGAGGACTGGAAGGAGGGTTCCATTCCAGTTGTGCATATTGTTTGAGCCAGGGACAGCTTGAAAGGTGGCTTGTGTAATGGGGATGATGGCACATCTGGCAGGTCATCTTCAGTAAACATTTCCTCATCCTCATCAAGAGATGTGAGCCACTGCATATCATGGCATGACAGAATTACTACACACAGTCATTAGAAGTAATGGTCCTTGGACCAGTTGACTTACAGAGTTTATCTGGACTGCCAGAACTGAATCTAACATTTCTGGGAGCCATATGAAAGTTCAAAATGTTGTAGGCACCATGGGGATTACACCAATGTTTGAGAATGATTTTGGTACCAGTGATAAGATTGTATTACACAATATTTTTTCATCAGTCATCATGCAGGATGTGCAAGTGCATACATAATGGAAATGGGCACTTAGTGGAATGACTGTCAACTGCCATACATTACTCCCACCAAAATATGTTCAATGGTTAAACCAGTACATTGAATATTGTAAATCACAGCATCACTGGAGTGAGCATTTGTATTGTGCTTATGTAAGCCTGTTGAATGGTGTATGCTAGCCAGCAAATTCACCACACCACTCAAGCACCCACCACCTGCACACCTAAGCTTTAACAGCACCATGTCTACCACCAACACCAGCACCTTCATCCTGGCACAATCAACTGACAACATCCAGCCAGTCATCACTGCTGAAAATGCCAAGCAGATGGTCAAGGAGGCTGCCAGTGTTACAATGCAGGCACTGAGAGGACTTTGGGGCTGGGATGCTAAGCACTGGGGCAAAGTGGCTCAGCTTGTGTGGGCCCAGCTGGTAAGTGAAATCACAGCCATGATATCCATTCCTGACATCTATGTAGGGAATGGTCCACACAGTTGTTGAACATCTACCCCCAGCATTTGAGATCCCTCTGCATCTTATTGCTATTGATATGCACATGGTTGACCTGGCAACAATCTTTGCCATGCAGATGTGGCCACCTTTCAACCAGATGATGATGGCACGAGAGGCCAATGTGAAGGATCATGCATGGTATTGCCTTTGTCACCAGCCTAAGTCTCACCCATATTGCAAGGTCATGGAGGAGCTTACCAGGCCTTCATTGAGGGCCAAGCACCAGGCACAGCTGGTGGATAAGGGGAAGGGGAAAGAGTTGGGTATGGATGAGGCTCAAAGGACTCAGCTTCCAGGTGAGCACTAATTCTGAGGATGGCAATTAGGGTAGACCACTGATCAGACCAGTAGAGGCCAGAGCTGATCAAGGAGACCAATGAAGAAGGTGAAACCAGCAGTCAACAAGGATGTGCAGGAGTGGCAAGACATCAAAAACCCTCCTGAGTCCTGGGAGGTAGTGCTGGAAGCTGAGCAGTGTGTGAGATGCCAGGACAGGAGTTGGCCCTGTATGGTGCCAGCTGGCAGGGCATGCTGGCAATGCCACTGTACCAAATACTCATGCAGCTTGTTCAAGGGGAGGGGAGACAAGTCCAAGATGCAGCAAAAAGCCTCCCATTCAAGGCCTTGCTGGCAACAATCCCCAGAAGACATGGCCAGCCTTCCCACCACTTCAATGCTGGCTGCACCAGCTCCATCAACCAGTCAATGAGCCAAATGTCAAAGGGCACCAAGCTGAAATCAATCCACCAGTCCATCCAAAGTAACAAGCCATCATTCATCTCCTGGCCCATGGACTGGCTGCCCCAGTAAGTTATTCACAGTCCTATGTTTTCTGCTAATTGGTTGAAATAATATTTCTATTGAGTAGTGTAAATTATTACTCTGTCATGGCTATCCTGGTCACAGTCTCATGCAAGAAGTGTTGCAACAGACCCACCCATCACTCCAGTGCCAACTACTACAACCAGTGCCAATGATCCATGCCATTGTGACAAGTATTGGAAAGAGGCTACCATCCTCAAGTGGGAGAATGCTGACATGAGGTAGGAGATAGAAGTAACCCGTACTGAGCTTGCTGCTCTCCATTGGGTGGTAGATGCTATCCATAATCACCTATTCCCAGCCCCAGATGTGCTTAACCATCCTCTGGTCCCATTTCACACTACTTCCAACCCTACACCAGTACCTCACATGCCAGTCATGGTGGAACTTGGCACTGCAACTGGTGTTGTAGAGGCTCAATCATCCCAAAGCAGCTCAAGACAGGAGTCCACTGAACCCCCCCCAGCTTCATTTGAGGGAGGTGCCAGCTTGGAAGTACCTCCTTCAAATGTCAAACCTGTGCATGGACCTGCTGGAGGTCTGGCAATCTCTATTACTCCACCACCACCAGCAGTCAGATCAGCACCTGGACAGGAAGGTAGGATGGAGGTCGACTAACATCAATGTACTTGTCATTTTGCAATCCATTTGTGTTTTTTTGTCTTTGTACTTGTACTTTGTTAGATGCAGCAATATATTCTATATTGTCAAAATGTGATCTCCAGGAAGAAGTAGCTACCACTGCTGGTAGTTGTTACTGTATGATTCAGATACTGGAAAACCAATCTGGTATGGTGATGTCTGTACCAAGGCTGTGGTGTTACAAGCACTAAGGGCCAATGGAGTCATGGTTCACATAGATGATTGAATGATGACTGGCCAGCATAACTCAATTGCTTTTGCTGTATAGCATGATAGTGACTTTCATGGTATTGTTCTGGCTTGCTGGAGGCCATAAGGCATTGAATTCACAGTTTAAATGTACTGGGTTGTTGGCTAGTCTTCTGGTCATTACCAGAGCCACCATTGTGGTAATACATGCATCTCTGGCATGGTACTGGTACCAGTATGTACATACACTGTGGACCTGCTCCTGGGAGGTCTGGGAGGTCTGGCATGGCATGGTATAATTTCTGGGCAGGCCTCCATGGCATTGGCACCAGGATGGTGTTCATGGCATTGGTGCTGGGACAGCTTGACTGATGGCCTCATGGCATTGGGGATGTGCTGGAACTCATTACAATGGTGCTGTGACAGCCTGCATGATGGCCTCATGGCATTGGGGATGTGCCAGAACATATGGCATAGGTGCCAGGATGGCTTCCATGGCATTGGTGTTGTGCTGGAACACATTACAATGGTGCCAGAATGGCCTGCATGATGGCCTCATGGCATTGGGGATGTGCTGGCACTCATTACACAGGTGCCAGGATGGCCTGCATGATGGACCTGTGGCATTGGGAATATGCCAGAATACATGGAACTGGTGCCAGGCTGGCCTCCATGGCATCAGTCCAGTGCTGGTACACATTACAATGGTGCCAGAATGGCCTGCATGATAGGCCTCATGGTATTGGGGATGTGCCAGAATACATGGCATAGGTTCTGGGATGGCTTCCATGGTATTGGTGTTGTGCTGGAACACATTCCAATGGTGCCAGGATGGCCTGCATGATGGCCCCATGGCATTGGGGATGTGCTGGAACACATGGACCTGGTGCCAGTGCTGGCTCACAATACATCAGTGCCAGGACAGCTTCCATGATGGCCCCATGGCAGTGGCAATGTGCTGGAGTGCATGGCATTGGTGCCAGCATGGCTTCCATGGCATTAGCATTGTGCCAGTTCACATTAAATCAGTGCCAGCCAGGATGGCTTCCATGGCATTAGTCCTGGGTTGGTGTTGGCCTGGCTCACATTGCATTGGTGCTGGGATGCCTTGAATGGCATTGGTATTGGGTCTGCCCACATGGAATCAATGCCAAGACAGCCAGCATGGCATTGGTGTTGTGCTGGCCTGCATGGCATTGGTATTGGGCCTGTTCATATTGCATTGGTATTGGCCCAGCTCACATGGCATTGGTGGTGGGCCAGCCCACATGGCAGTGTTGCTGGGATGGCTAGCATGGCATTGGTGTTGGGCCAGCTTGCATGACAGTGTTGCCAGGGGTGAACTCAGGGGCTGAGCCCATCCATACCTTCCAGGGACACCCAACTCTGGGCTTACCTGGGACTACTCATATTGCAGTGGCTACACCCTAATTCCACAGCTGGCTTGTACCCCATGATGACAATTCTAACCTCTGCCCAGCCATTCTCCATAATGACTCCTACTCTTGGGCTCAGCTGTATGCTATGGTGACACTCATTTATTGGGCTCTCCCATAGTCCATAATGACACTTACTCCCCAGCCTGCTTGTAACTGACAATGACAATTCAAACCACAGCTGCACCATTCCTCATGACAACATTTCCTCTCAGGCTCAGCTGTACTACATGGTGACACTCATCAGTTGGGCTCTCCCATACTACAAGGTGACAATAGGTTCATGGCTCTCATGTAACACACATGCACAAGCCATACATGGGCTCAACCTCTGCTGGCCTGTCACTGATGGCCGATTGTCAGCCTCTACTGACCATCTCATATGGCCTAACCAGGTGCATGGGCTCATCTGAGGAGATTTTTGCAGAGAGATTCACAGGGCATTGTTCTTCAAGACTTAGCTATTTAATTATTTGATATACTGCTAAAACTACTGTAATTTATTTTGAGTCCGATGGGATGCCACACCATTCAGTTTGTTGGAGTTGAAAATGTAGTGGCCAGAACATGTTTCCAGAGCCAGTGCCAGAACACAGACAGAGCACTTCCAGAGCGCTTCCAGCGCCACCTTGAGCGCCACTACTGTCCAAAGTGTATGCTGTAATTCGACCGTTTTGTAGATGTCGTTCACGCATTTGTTTCAGCTTGCATCGTCTTTCTGGCCCTGGTCTGGCTAATACTTGTATCCGTCGAGATGTTCACTCGGTGGGACATCTCAGACACCACTTCCCGTATGTTCCCTGACACAGCCATCTGCACTCGAAACGGCTCAATTGCCGTATCAGAATCATTGATGTTCCTCCTCATGCTCACGAACGCAGTCACCATCTTCATCCCACCTGTCTTGTGAGTTGTAAACAGGCGTGTTTTCCACGTGCTTAAGCTGACTGATGTTTCGCAGATTGATACTCGAGTTTCGAATATGGTTAGATGCTGCGCGTCTCCTATTGGTGTTTGTTCTGCAGACAGGTGTGTGGCATCAGCGCCGTGCAGAGTGTGTCCTGAGATCCTCACCAGGTGCTGCTATCGCTTTCACGTGTTGGACTCCCCAGATTCAATGCCCAGATCAAAGTACGCAGTGTTGCCGTACCCATGATAATTGTACCTTACCCAGTTCCCCCCGGTCAGCTGCGGACGACATAGGCGAATGTAAGCTCCTCAATTCATACACTGTCATAGCATGCTGGATCATTCCAGCCATCTGTAAGTGGTGTCTACCTGCACCTTCTTGCGTATCTGATTTTTGTGGAAACAGCACTTTGCTATAGCGTCTACTTTGCGATCGTGGTGTATATGCAGTCTCGGATACCTGACGCCGTGGACTAGCCTACAACTGTTCCTTCCTCGGCACGACCATCAGTACTGCCCATTGCGGACCCAGAAATGGGGGAGAAGCGGTTTTCGATTTTTCCAGTGTCGGCGGACTCTGGGCCAAATACACCAAATCGTTCATCACACATTGGACCGTTATTACTGCCCCTTATACTCCCTCGACGCCAGCTGACGCTTTCAACGCAAACCCAGCCAGTTTCTATGAGTCTGCAGCGTCACAGATCCCTACCCGCAACCCATCACCTTGCAGGGGGCCCCGCCCCACGACGAACCTTGACCCTTTCTATTCCAGCACCTCTAGCGCCACAGTCACAATTCCAACCAGTTCTGAGACCTTCGTCGAATCCACAAGCAGGCGTTGTGGGTTCGCGACCAGCGGTACGGCATTCGACGACGACGATGCCGCCCAGCAAAATTGGATCTTCATCCGACGCGGGTAATTCCCCAATTACCGAGAATCTCACAGCACAATCCCCACTCTGCAAACGCGGACCTTCGTACCTCATGTAGCTGTATCATGGAACATGTTGTATCGTTAGCGAATGTATAACTAGTATACTCCAAAATACTACTTGGTTACTTCCACTGGCAGTGTGACAGTTTTTTGACATGGCTTGCACTGGTTTTTCGGCCAGAGTGGGACAACTCCGTCTATGAATTCGGGGTCATACCCAGCACTTGAAGTTTGAATACTTTTCATATCCACCTCTGTTACGCACCAACTCCACCACCCTGGCGACGACAACATGGCAAGTTGGGATCCCGTCGCGTTCAAGGCAAGTCCACCGCCTTTCACTACCGAATCACCATCCCGATCATGCCAACCGTTCCTGGGCTACTTACTGACGCGAACGACATCCAGACACTCCTAAGGACGACGTCGCATCGACTCGGTCAGTTACAAGAACGCAAGGACTCCCAGAGCCAGATTACACGCCGGGACATCGCCACGCTACTGCACAATGGCAACGTCGGGCTGGCGCGGGCTAAAGCCCAGAATCTGATGTGGGAAGACAGGATGGGCGATTTACTGGAGGTCCTAGAGATGTGCGTGTGTGTCGTGCTGGAGCGTGTGGCCGAGCTGGAGAACGGGTACGTCCAACATTCGAGCTCTTCGCAAACGTATATTCGAACGCTTAAAATCATATTGCGTGGATGGTGGCGTGGTTGCCCCGACTGTGCTGGCTTCTGTTCCGATTTGATACAGGAAACAACTGAGTCCGGTAACTACTGAGGCCGCTTCGACTATCGTGTACGCTGCACCGAGTGCCGAGTCAAAAGGTCAGGCGAAACAGTTCGAAACGGGTCGTCATCGTTGAACGTTCACTGCTCTCTCAGATCTCAGTCTGGTCCGGGACGTCCTCGTACAGCGCCTTGGTCGTACTTTTGCCCATTCAGCAGTAGCGAATAGCAAGAAAACCGTCGCCAAGCAGGTATGACTCTCCCGAAGATAACCTTATTCACTGGGGATTCTCAATACAGACGTCGAACGAACGGACAAACAAATAGGTACTCGACATCCTCTCATCTTCCGCACCTACAGCAGCCCAGATGGACGCCTGCCTCGTCAAAATAGCAGATACTTACAACGTCAAATGGACTCCCCAACCTCGCCGTCCCGACATGTATGTCTTTCTCCCTCGAAAAGTTTTGTGGTTTGTGGATAAATGATAAATTGACACTGACCCCGGCGGATGCAGTTTGGATCAACTCTCGGAAATCCTGGATTTGGGTTCTTCTACCGTTGTCGATCTTTCGCGTCTGCGGAGGCTATGTTCACACGGTATGTGAAAATTGTGCACAGCATATGGTTGTATGCGCTCGATTTCAACGCTGAGCGGCTGAACTTCTATTGCTGTTCGTCTGCAGGTCTTCCTGACGATCCTCCATGGATTAGACCCCGGATATGGAGGTGAGGCGAATGGACGATGATGGTACGAGGAGTATTGGAGTGGTGGCTCATGCTGTTGCGCGGTTTTCCAGGTTGCTTTTTGGTACGCTTCCGGTCTCGAAATCGACTTGGGAGAAGGAGAGCCAGAAGCAGAGGGAGAGTTACTATGTGAGTGTTTGAAAGTGATAATACCCGCGTACATTAAATGCTCTCCAAGGATCTCGTTAGGCGATTGCTCGGGCCACTCTCAAGTCTTCCGCCCCCAACGACGCCACCTGCGCGTACCGACGCTGCCATTCTCAAAGTATCCGAATCGCTGTTCCATTTACCATTCGAGCTGTTCTCACGATTGGAGGATGAACCAGAGAATTTTACGTTGTGTCCTCTTGACGAAGAAGCAGAAGAAGCTATCAAAATCGACTGTGCACGCAACCTCGACGTCAGGCTAGAACTTATTCGCAGGGGAAATACTGAGCCAGAACTACAAGCCATTCCTGAAATTCGACTCGAACATGAAGTCCAAGCTGAACCACCTGACCAAGCTTCGGGTTCGGACCTCTCACAGAAGGAAGGAACACATACAACCCTTTTTCAGGCTCAGTCCTTCGTTTCAGCCGCCTGCGCATCCGCAAACATCTTTCCGCACTCTTCCGCCTTCTTTACTTGCACATCTGTCTCAACCCTGCAAACCAAGCACCGCATGTACCAGCACTGCTCATTCCGTTATACTCGGCTCTCACTCGAGAAATCGAACCAGCTGATGCTGCCCACGCAGAAGCAGACACGTTCTGGTTGTTTGAGGCGCTGGTTGGAGAGCTCGTCGAGCTAGAGGATGAACAAGGTGGTAAGGTGTGGATGCGGAGGTTCAGCGAACGATTGGCCAACGCGGACGGAGAGCTAGCAGAGAATTTGGTCAGCTCATCCTTGGCTTTTCTCTTTTGTTTTGTCGCTCACACATTGTTGCCCAGCACGCTAAGAGCCTTGATCCTGCTTTACCACATTATTCATAGTAGGTCGTGCTCGTGTCGGCTAAGGATCTGTCTCACAGGTGATGACAGCCGTTGGCTCTCTACACTGTTGACCCAAACCCTGCCCTTGCCGGCCGTGTTCCCCGTTTGGGACGTCATTTTTTCATGTCCTATGAGAACCCGCAACTCCAATCCCAAACTGGATTGTCTGGTGGATATATGCGTCAGCCTTCTCATCCGTGCAGCGCACGCCGTTGTTCCGGTAGCGATCCTTTTGCGTTTGCCTGGTTCTGCTAGTCAACGTCGTTTTTACACTGATTCTTGTTTCCTCAGACTCGGAAAGCAAAATCGTCAGACACCAAGTCTGTGGTCGTACGAGCACGCAGCACTCCCCCCGCCGTCCCCACTTCGACCGTGGGAACTCAGTGATGCGTTCATGGAAGGCATGGCGCTTCTTCAAGCATACCCGATCGATGCTGCAGGCGGTATCGACCGCGTGCTTCAGACCGCGTTTGATGTTTCGCAGAAACGACTCGAGGAAGAGGCCATGAGAGTACAGAAGGCGGATGGGATGACGCTTGGCGCGCGGCTTAAAGCGACGATGTGGAAGGGCCTTGGAACGCCTCTTACGGGGAACGATGGGGAGGAGCGAGAGGAAGAGTCGGATGAGGAGGAGACCACAGAGGGCGACAGTGAGCATGACGATGGAAACGAGACGGAAACGCCGGGGGCGAAGTCGTTGACGTCCATGTTTGCGAACACGGTGTGGAGGGGTATTACGAACCAGAGTTCGATGGATGACGAGATACCGTCTCCCACGACGCCATCGTCCCCTTCCCCTCGCCGCCCTCCCTGGCGGAAGAAGAGAAACAGCAGCCATCGGTTCAGCCCGTTCAGACGGCTCTGTGGAACTACGCTGGGAAGCTGAAAGACTCAGACACTATTGCAGCCTTTTCCAAGGTCAGCACGAATTGGCGCGCTAAGGCCATGAATGCGTGGAGTTCACGGAGGGGTAGTAATGCGTCTTCTTCGGTGATGGACGTATCATCACCCAGAAGTACCTCTTCAGAGCTGGCACCTCCCAAGGGTACCTGGTTAGATAGCGAACCTGAGAGGCTTCGAGAAAGAGGATCCTTGTCTGGAACAGAGACAGGCAAATCTAAAGATCCCCCCCGTCCTGCTTTCTTCCGCTCGCCCCGCGAGAGCTTCCTCCCGCTACCGCGGAGACAAGCTTTGACTGAACCATCTAGTCCAAGTCCAGAACTTTCGCCTCGATCAGATAAGGCGTTTATTCATAAAACAAAAGAATCCCTGGCCTCCATTGCATCGTTACAAACGCGCCCTGCCCCTCCCACAAAGAGCGCACCGCGACCACTACTGTTAAATTCTCAGACGTTGATGATCTCGAAGAAGTCTCCGTCATCGGGGCTTTCGGGCGGACGTACCCCGCCATCTCACATGCAACAGTGGTCAGATGCACATCTCCCGAAGGGCCACGCGACGCGACAAGAATCCGTATCGTCGATCTCGTCGCTGTCACTGTCAGAGGTGTTCAACAAGACATACTCTCGTAGCGCAGGTGCTCGATCCGACTACGATTCAGATGGGAGCAGCCGGCGCGTTCCTTTGAACCGGAAGTCTGTATCGCCGATGGCGCTCGCATCACGTTCGCCACGTCTGCCGTGGGGCGTGCTATCCCCAGCGCATTCTTCAGACACAAGTATCTCGAGTATACGAGGGCTTCCTCTTGCGAGTGGAAGTATTGCAGAGGAAACGGCACCTGAGCGCGGATGGCGTCCTGCCGATGGCCCCGACTCTCCCACAACGGTCCCGTCGCCACCCAATCCACCTACACCACTCAACCAATACACGACACCCGTCCGCATAAATGGGATTGACCGCGTAGCGATAGCTGCGGGTGACTCGGGACATGCATCGTTGGAGTTGCCGGGGCGGAGTGGTGCAATCGTGAGGAAGCGAACCCCTCCCCCTGTGCGTGCCGGGAATGAAGTAGATGATACCTCCGACTCGTCTGTCTCGCATACACCATCGTCAAAGAACGCACGCTTGCGCTCGAAACGCTACACGGCACGACCTGCGAACCTCCGGATACGGGATACCTTGAAGCCAAATACGACGACGGTCGTCGAGCAACAGAAAGGTGCAAGTCCGCGGTCGTTAGCACCGCCGGAGTGGCCGGAGGAGCAGGAACTTACACCGCGGGCAGGGAATTTCGGGGGTAGCGACTCTGCGGAGTCTGGGCCAGCGACGTCTCCGGTGTCGCCGCGTCGGTCTCCAGCCAGGAAGAGCTCTCACGATATGAATGATATGCGTTTGCGCAAGGGCTTGGTAGATGGACATGTGCGTACGCGGAAGGTGTCTACTGGTAGCCGTGAGGTACGGGAGACCAGGGGACAGTGCTGCAGAGGAAGGTGACGATGAAGGCTACGACGGATTGCTTAGTGCATATGAGAGCGAGGAATGAACGTGGAACGGCTGACGACAGAGGCAGGTGGATGTGAAGAGGTGCCCACCGCTATGAAGCGACTACGGAGACACTCATACACAGAAACCGGTTACCGGGTGTCCGAGACATCCGTAGAATAGTTGACATCATTATGACTTTAAGATGGTAATAGTGTTCGGGTAGGATACAGTTGGGGTATACTCCATTGTCAAGGTATCTCCTATCAAGTCTCCGGTTCCCGAGGAAACATAGAATTCTGCACTCTAGAATATACTTGTAAAAGCACGGGGAAATAAGGCAGAATGTTCTGAGAAAAAATGTATCAATCGGAATCGAGTCAACGACGGGATGCGGATTAGATGGCTCACCTCGAAGGCCACACAGAACGAAATGGGACTGTTGCTCGACCGTTTGATTGCAGCCAGAAAATAACGAACGTTCCATCTCCTAAGACCTTCGTGTATCACAAAATCCTCCAGGCAAGAGACGTGGATGAACTGTCGCGACACTGAGAGCGACCCTAAGCACGGGTGTCCGCGATGAGTCTCTAGCTGAATACCGAGAGTAGGAAACACCAGTACTGATTCTGTGAAATGAGAACAGGGGTAGTAGCATGTTTTCGCCGTTGTCGACGGTTCCGCAGGACACACGTACCATACAGAACTTGGCTGCACCGTGACCATGCAAAAATGGACAGGACAACGCCTACTAGAGCGCGTGCTGTAGAGTTGACCTGAAGCTGAACGCGGTTTATATATACTACGCAAGGAAACGCCAGAAGGAAAGAAAAATGACCCACCCTCGGCCACAAAAGCGAGGTGAAAAGTGGCAAACACAGATCGAGCCACGTCCATGTCACTGCTCCGCGAATGATACGACCGCTCCCGTCCCGGGCCAAACGCCAATTCTCTACCCTATATTCGTGGAAAGTCGGCCATTCTATCACCGAGAACTCGGGATGCGTATCAGGGAGGGGTCGGGTTTGGCGCATTCATTGACCGGATTTTGGCGATGTAATAGTCTCTTCGTAATTAGTCTGGCAACTTGGCTCGACGGTCGGGACTCTTCGAAGTTCGGAAGCTCGGAAGTTGAGCTTACGTAAGTTTGGCACGAGTACCCAACATATGTCGACGTTTCAACACCCTATGCACAAGCTAATACACGTTAGTGGCCTCTGCTATTAGCTCGTGCCAGTGCGTGGGTAGGTATAGGTTGATCAGTGGAAACGGGAGGTTGTCGCTCTAATTGCTCACCCTGGCCAAGCAACTATGCCCCTTCATACGCTTCAAGTTTTAATGTAAGTACAATAATACGAATTAACTCTACTGTTTGTTATACTTATAGTCTGTCCAACTACCAAATTCACCTGCAAAGACCAAATATGATATCAGACATACCTTCGGCAAGCCTGACATAGGCATCTGCTGGGGTTCCAGGAGCCGGCACGGTTTTCTTCTCGTGGAAGAGCCTGAGGTCTGGTAAGTGCATGTCTCCAACTGCACAGACAACCCTAACTTTGGCTTTGAAATTAGGCGCAAGCAACGCGGAATTACTTACCCAATGTTATGAGTCAACGAAGATGCAATGACACTCACAACCGAAAGAGTGGAAGATTGATCAACATGGAAAGGCTTTTGGGACAATTGCTCAAGCTTCCAGGTTTACTGGATTTGATATCGGTTATGGGCGAGGGTTACCAGCTTCGTTTACCTGCGGTATAAAAGTTGAACTGCAATGAGAGGCAGACTAGTGGGCGTACGCACCTCCGAACTCAGGTGCACTCCCCTTCCTCCTATCCCTAAATGCATGGCCTGGACCTCGACATACGAAGTTACTGCTGGAATGACGCATACGGCACACACTCCGATCGAAGATGCGTCATACTCCGATCAGGCTGTGGATGGGGATTGGCGGCCGTAACATGGTAAGCCAATCAGAAGTTCGCCTTTATGCGTCCAGTACGTCTTGCGCTCTACGTCCTTACCATGGAATGATGTCATATAAGACGAGTTCGTATATCCCTCGATCAAGCTACGGGAGCTTTTTGCGAGCATTTAAAGGAAGGCAGCTTGTCGTCGTGGATCGTGCTTAGTCGTTCCCACCTACCACCTTCACCTGAAACCACAGTTCAACGACTGCGTTCGCGCTGAAGACAATGGCCACCCAAACACTGAAGGAGACTGTCATGCATGACCATCGCGAAGTTGTCACCCGTCCTCTTTTCGTCGCCGCTGTCTAACCTACGGTACACAGATAAAAGTTGTTCTATGATCAGTACAAGAACGCTGCGGACGCGGAGAGCAAGGAAAAGTGGTCCAACCAATATACCTGGGTGGTGACCAGGCATTCCGTCAGCGAAGAGATAGTCGTCTATCCACTCTTCGAAAAGAAGCTCGGGGAGGAAGGTAAGAAAATGGCGGATAAGGACCGCACCGAGCATAGGGTAATGGCCACTAACCCACCCTATTGCGAAAAATATCTGCTGACCGTAGGCCTTTAGGAAGTCAAAGTCTTGTTAGCCCGCGTTGGAAATCTCTCTGTTGGTGCACCCGAACACGAAAACGTCCTGAGCAAGGTGAACGACGTCCTTGCCGAGCACATGAAAGGCGAGGAGGAACACGACCTCCCTCTGTTGGAGTCCAAGTTGCAGACGGAGGAGTCTTACAACGCCGAACGTGAATTTCAGAGGACCAAGGCTCTTGCACCCACGAGGTTGGTTTTCACATCTCCTCATACGCAATGTCTGACTGAGCGCTGTGACATAGGCCCCATCCCACGGCACCAGACAAGCCACCGTACGAAATTTTGGCTGGGTTCCTTGCTCTCCCCATGGACAAGATCAAAGACCTGTTTTCGAAATTCCCGACAGAGGAAGAGATCAAAGCAGCTAAGGGGAAGGCTGGCATTTAGGCGACGTCTGGCTTTTCCTCACTGGTGTGATACGGTTAGTAGAGCTGACAATGCGGCGGAACGCACCCCACAATGTATGATATATTTTCGAAGTGCTGTATTTTCTAGTATCGTGCTGAAATCAAGCTCGAATTCGAAGCAATTGAAGGTCTAAGTGAAATCATGTTCACCGTTGGCAGTACGGAGTATCCGTCCCCTATCAGTTGCCGTCTGGGGAGACCAAATCCTCCAAAAATGACGCTTTAAGACGCTTCAAGCATCATAAAGTCGTTGGCAATATATTGGCAAGCGGAGCGGTAGTATCCCATACAATTTCGGCGCTTCCGTCAAGACACGCTTCCCAACAGCTAGAAGTTCGATCCGTAATGATGTCGACGGATAACTTTATAAGCACACTAGTCCACCATGCTTTTCTTTTCTGTGGTCACGGTTGTCGTAGTGTCGCAAACTCATCATTCGACGAGGTTCAGGGGTCCCCGTAAGGGAGAGCGTGGCCTGTGTCGCCTAGCCAGACCATTTAAAGCGCTCGTTACACAGCTCTGTTCTTCAGAAAATCTTCTGTTTCATTCTGCAAGATCATACAGGGGGAACATATATGTTAGGTGAGTGGCGTATTGGACCGTAAACATAGAAAGCTAGTCCAGCTTCTCGACGGAAAAGTAGCAAGAATAGTCCTCATTCTCCTTAACAGCGAGCGAACCATGGTAGGCTTTGTGTCCAGGAATACTTGACAAAAATTTGCACCTCGAGCCCATACCCTGATATCCGGAGATAGTCAATTTGATCCAGTTGCCTCCCGATTGTATCACTCCAAATTCAACGCCTCCGTGGGGCCCCGCACACTTGACATCACTGACATAATACATATTCACGATCTTTCCATTGGGACCTGAAGCACAGTATTATGTATGAGAGCTAGGAAATTCCCAGTAACAAACTACGTACCTTTCAAACTTATGTTGCCATTCTTTAGTTTTGTCACGGTGAATTTTGCATCATCATCTAGCGTGTCATCATGGAATCGAAGACCATCTTCGTTAAAGACCTTCATGTATCTTCCATCCTGCGATTTGAGTGCGATAGTGCCTGAAACATTCACTCGTTCCTGCACACGAAAGGTCGATTAGCATCTCCATAGCATTCCAATAGGCTACGCTACTTTAGTTATCATTGTCTGAGGGAAGTCCAAACAAGATGTCAACCAAAGGGTTTGACTTTGGCGGTGGGCACGTACATCAGATCCTAGGGTGTAAGTGCGCGACTTGCTGACTTGTGGTATGAAAAGCAGGCAGATGACCTGTTAGACAGCCACCCTTCGACTCACCATTTATACGTTCCCGCAATAGCCAGATCAAGAAATATGACAAGGATCTGTTAGTCGCGTCCCTAGAATTCAGGGATCTGACAAGAGACATCTGATGAGAAGCCCAGCAGTGCTCCACGACAACCCCGAATGCCGGGCAGGCAGCAAGAATGTTGGGAGATTAGAAGGATGTGTTCCATTCAACCGGGATGTGTTGCATCCGACATGCCGAACCTAGTGGGGGAATGCCGAGGTTTGCGAAAACCGATACTCGTGACAATCGTGGGTTATTTAAAATAGGGTTGTTAAAATAACTCACCATGAGGAGCAAAATTGCCCGGGTCCGCTGTGGGTAACGGTCCGTTACTTGACCAGGTCCTACGACCCTGGACCCGCAAGACATATGCCTTGTAACCTACCAACTATGCAGGGCTTAAGAATATTCCACCTGAACGGCTTTGACTTGGCTACCCCACAAATCAGTATAAATGTGAACAGGCGCCCAGTGATCTGATGGGCCAGGAAATATCGGGAACTTCCAGATCTATGCAATCGCAGGAACGCTCTTTGACCAAAATTATCATGTCCCTTGGACTTCCATGGACCGCATGTGTGATGGACCAAGCTTCCAGAAAGCACCAGAATCGTCTGCCGACCGCATCCCCTGTTGTTTCCCTCGGCAGTTACGATGAGCCAGTGTCGCCTCAACTTGAGTCCAAACCATTGAAAGGAGACTTCTGGAGATTGTGAAACTGCTCAAGAAGATCACGTTACCGATTCCCAGATATCTCCAAGTCAGTGCATTCGTTTAAGGAAACACTGTCATTCTTGTGGGAGCCCCATCAGCCATGTGAACTTGCTCGTTTTGATACCAGTGCATGGGCGCTTCTACACGATTTACTCCGCAAGACTTCTGCGCTCCCAGAGTTCTCTGGAAGGAAACGTTGAAGAACGCACCGATGTTATATGTATATAACAAGAGGGATTGTCCTTCTCCTTGACACAAAGCGAACCCCTGTAAGAGCCTCCGAACATTGTTCGACTAAGGCTTTTACATAAACACGCCTCCCGGGACCCGGACATTGTCAAGTGAACCCAGCATCCACCTGACTGGCCGATTCCAAATTAGACACCAGCAGTGCAGTAGACATTGCTAATTTGATACACATTCACCGTTGGGACCTGCAGAAAGTTACCACACGACACCTGTGTGAGACGTGAGGATGCCAATAGAATTCCCTGCTTTTTCAAGCATATCCCGCCATACGAACTGCCTGTATAGTGGGTTTAGCATTATCATCAAGGGGCCCTGCGCGACATCGGAGGACCAGAGATCACCTTCGTCGATAAAGACTCGACCTTCATATGTTCATGTAGATCCGAATCGCAAATGTTTGGCTTCCATCGGCCACGAACCGAGACTTGGGAGCATAAAAAGACGTCGTTGACAACAGCAAGGAGCTCGTAGTAAACAGTAAATATTTCAGTGTCCCCTTCAGCTTTTCACGCAATCACATTGATACCAAATTAGTCCGACACGTTCTATCGACGAATACAGACAAGGTTTTCACAGCCCGAGTTTGTGTAATTTATTTCAAAGACGCTTTCAGAGGAATGTCCCAAGAATCTGTCGTATTGGAGACAAGCTTGGGCGATGTTCAACTGGAGTTGTACTGGGACCATGCTCCCCGTGTATGTCAAACTTTCATGAACACACATATGCAGGCAGCTTATCCGTGACTCTACCAACCACCAGACATGTAAAAATTTTGCAGAACTCGTGAAACGGGGATATTATAACGGCGTCACATTCCATCGCATTGTCGCGGTGAGCACCCAGTATTCATCCATCATGTTTTTGTGTCTCACGAGTACATCTAGGACTTCATGATCCAAGGGGGCGACCCAACAGGTACAGGAAGGGGAGGAACGAGTATATACGGTCAAAGATTGTGCGTTTTCCCGCTCTCTTGGCCCCTACCACTCCTTATGCTGCTCATGTTACCAGCGAGGACGAGATTCACCCTGAGCTGCGCTTTACAGGCGCAGGTATCCTTGCCATGGCTAACTCCGGTCCAAACACAAACGGTACGCCTTCGTTATCTTTCTCCTCCCCCTTTCTGCCGACTAGAGTACTAAACTTTGTCAGGCTCACAGTTCTTCATCACACTCGCCCCAACGCCATACCTCGACAACAAACATACTATATTCGGCCGTGTGAGTTCAGGTATGAGAGTTGTGCAGCGTTTGGGTGCGGTCGCAGTTGATGCACAAGATCGGTGTGTAGCTTTCGATTATTCATGAAACGATCCCGATGGACTGACCGCGAACCTCACGGAAGGCCGAGAGAAGATGTGAAGATACATCGCGCTCGCGCGATAGAGTAACGAGGTCGTTTCCCTACCCACGGTATTGTGGCAAGGTTTCCTGGTTAGCAATACCGGATAAGACAACCAAGGCAAATGTTCTCATCCAAACAAATCCAGGCCAGTTGGCATTGCCATCACGATTATCTACCAGTAGTAACGCTACACCATTCCGCCGCGACTATGCGCTTCGTAAGCTACTTCCGGTATCAGCTTAGCAGCCAGAAATAATGAGCCTTGTATGTATGTAGTATTGTTGAGGTACTGTCTGACCTTGCTGCTACAGCGATATAAGAGCTTGGTGACAAATTTATGTGCTGTCCTTGTCATAGGTATGTACATCTGGGCAACGGACTAGTAAATTACGGTAACATGAAAATCGTCTATCAGTATGGAAAAGTATCACAATAAGCATAGTATGTACTTGGTAGTGAACATCCTGTAGAGAACGGCGTCCGCTTATCGTCGAATTACACTGGACACATAACGGGGAACTGCTACTCATCCTCGAAACTCTCACTTGGTGTGTACGAAAAACTCGATGCACGTGACAGTGACATCTGTCTCGGGACGAGTGTCGTCAAGTTCATCTGGGACGAATTGCGCGAGCGCGCGATATTGGGGGTACAAGCTGAGATTGATGATATTGTGTTCGATAAAGTCGTCGTCGTCGTGCCATTTTCGTCAAAAAGAAGCGCAGTAGGTGTTGGCGACGATGAACGGGAGTGGTACTGCGATGCTGTGGAGGTCCCGAAAGCGGGGTGCTGATAAGCTGGGGATGTCGCGGAGGGGTACGAGAGCGAGCGCCGGAGATTCGGGCGGGTGAGGGTCGTATTCAACGGCGATAATCTTGGGCGGGAGGGGGAGGAAGACAAAAACCGGCGGAGAGACCGAAGCAACGAGGGTTTTGATCGGGTAGAGGAGCGTACTGAGGCACCTGGTGATAAGCTACCTTCCTCCATCGAGTATGTCGTGTCAAGGTCACGCTTGAGCGGGGATCGCCTGATGCGACGGAAAGTATGACGGAGCGATCGGCGCAGACGGGAGGTCATACAGGCTAAAAGTAAAATCGCAAAGATATATAGGAAGAATGTGACCGGTGAGAATCCGAGCGATCCGCGAGAGAGAGCTGGGGGTAGGTGCTGAGATAACTTCTCTTCAATCATGTCGAGGTCGAAAAACGGCGGTCGAATTGGTCTTATGGGCGGATTCTGAGAAGTAGATGGTATATCTTGAACTGGATCCACGAGAGGTCGACTGTGAATTGATAGAGGCTCAACCGCCTTGCTAGCCTCTAGCACCATCTTCCCCAGGGTCCAGCTGATCGCAACTCCACCTACGCTATCCATAGATTGGAACATAGGTCGTCCTAGGCCTTTCCTTTCGGCTTGCTGTGCAACCTGCTCGCCCCTCGTCGAAGTGTTTCCACCTGGATCGACAATACGAGGTATCCCAATGCCTTCGTGAAGAATATTGGCGACCCATGCTGCTTTGAAGCATTGCATCTGCAAACGCGACAACTCAACCCTATCGCCCCAGACACCAGTTTTGATGACCTCCCCGTCCTGCAGTACCTCGCCATCACCACCAAGCAAGCCACGCTGCTTGGACAACTCGTGTTGCTCAACTATCCCGTCCCAATCTCTCTCGCAGAATGCCGTTGCAGCCCGTTCGTACTGGACGAAGTCGTAAGGCCCACCCAAGCCGAAGACGTGTTCGGACGAGTACCAGTATTCAGATATCCCGATGAAATGCGACGAAGAGAAGTTGATGAGTGGAACATGTACGCCATTGAAGAGACACGGTTCTTCTGCACACGGAGCCTCCTTATTTAGCAAGGGCGCGGTTTTCTGAAGGCACTGCGTGAACGAACCCGTACCGACGAGCTTGTAGGGCACTGAGGAGTGCACGGGGGAACCATCCAACCGAGGTTTTCCCTCCGAAACCACCAGATCCTTTGGAAGACAAGGGTCAGGTATATAGTCGAGATCACCCGTATCGAGAGTTTGATCATCCTCTGCACGTCGGATCGTCTCGGAAATGTATCGTTCCCTCGCCTGATTCGTCCCATATCCCAACCACGTTGTCACGAACACCCGGTGCTTGACCTCCTCACCACTTAGAAGCCTCAGCCTAACATCTACGAGCACCTCGTTGTCACTCCGAAGGTCACTATCCGCAGGCTCGAACGCAATTTGGGTCGAGGCACCTCCCATGTCGAGGAATCCATATGTCGTCTTTTCACTTGTCCCTCCCGAAAACCCGTCCATAAGATAATTCACTGCTATCCAACCGAACAGGCCTTCCTCCTCGCCGGTAATGATTTGGACACTCAGTCCACACGGACCGTCTTTGGACTCGTCGTCGATGCGGAAGTTGGAAGAGGAGCGAAGGTACTGGCATACTGCGTTCAATACCCGTGCTTGTTGCACCGGGCTTATGAGACGCATTCCAGCGGTGGCAAGAAGGAACAGAGGGGTTTCGGACTCGAGAGATGGCGGTATTCGGGATTGGGCATGTTGAATAAGTGGTTCTAGATAGCTCGCAACACCCTCCGGGTTATCCGCGAATGACGACAGACCTACAACGGACGTTAATACAAGCGATACTTACGTCTTGCAATAGCAAGGGGGCAGGAGGATATAACGGGAACTCAGACGGACCAGGCTCGACTTTAGTTATCCAGTTCCTCGCCTGCTTTGACACCCTTTTCAACCTTGGGTAACGTGTTCCGCACAATATCGCCTTGTTCGGCGAGAACTACGCCGGGGTCTTTCCAGCTGTATATCTGAAGTCTTGAACCAGACGAGCCGGCGTCGATAACCACTCCAAATCGGCGTGCAGCCAGCCATGGATCGGTGGATGTCGGTGGGGGCATAGACTAGCGTCCTGTGAACGTCGATACCGGCGCTCCAACTCCACGATTGAGTTAGAGTGTGATCTGGAAGCGATTGATGGGCGGTTGGCGATGAAAGGAATGTTTGAGAAACTGCCACCGACGCTGGCGCAAATTTCGCGAGCGAGCACGTTCTGCAGTTGGCAGTGCTGGCACTGTTGGTACGGTCGTTCACTGCGCCGCGGATCCCCCTCAACGTTGAATTAGCGTGTCCGAATGTAGTGCTATACCAGCCAGTGGTAGTGGGTGATTGAACTCGTAGCAGAGGAAAAAATTATCTTAGATACAGGTTCTGCATGCTAAGTTGCTAGGGAAAGCTATAGGATATATTGCGATAGATGGTCATATTCGGGGGATCCTTTGGTGAAATATATCACTTGGAGATCGTAGCCCTCCTCGGCCTCGTCCTAGTCCCTCCCGGAACAATCTTCTTCTCTGGTTCCTGATGTACCTTGCTTAGGTCAATACCCCACAACCGAGCTTGGACCTCGCGCAACCTCATTACATCGTCCACCCAGTCTGTCTCGCTGGCTTTCTTCACAGCACAGTCATGTAACCGTTGCTCCTCTTCGTCGGAGAGCAGCATTGCAGAAGTACGTTCACCCGACCTCCATAACAACAGCTGTTTGATAGCCTCTGGTAGGAGGATGTTCAAGCAGTACTGTACCAGTTGTCAATGACCTTGTTGGGCACAGGAAAGGATATTCTCACATCAAGCTTCTCAACGCCAGATAATGAGTCAAACTCGTCGCATGCCACTTGGAGAGGGCGGGGTTGTCCTAGGCGGTCCGATGTTACAGAAGTCGGCTAGAAAGGACAATGAAGTGTAGTGGTGTAAATATGGGCTTGCTGACACTGACCTTGACTGGCTGCTCCGGAATGGGGTTCAGTTCCACAGTACTGAGGGGCCCAGGTTGAAGCTAAGGGTCTATCAGGTCATGTCTCGAGGTGACCCCAAACAACCCATACATCACAATGGCCATTGGGTTGCTGCGTCTCGGTCTTCTTACCCTCTGGTGCTACTGCAGCCACATTGCTTGCCTCTTTGAGAGGGGCGCTCGGTGTCTTCTACGTGTCAGAGTGGTGTTGCAAAAGAATGGAACACATTTACCTCGCCGACTTCATCAACTACCATGCAAGTGTCGGAATTCCCAGAAGCACCTTCCTTGCTGCTATCTCCTGAGCTTGATACCTGCGGTGCTTCTTCGGCTACTCGTGAATCACTGGGAGGATTGGATTTGGATTCCACACCTCCTTCTGTTTTCTCGTTCTGTGAGTCTTTCTTATCCAATGGTTCCGACGGCACCGCTGGATCTACAGGATCCGTTGCACCTTCACCGTTTTCCATACTCACATCCGGATCTATGGTTCTCTTGATGCGCCTGGCGCTGTCTCCAAGTACCCACTTGCAAATGGCACGTTGCACAGCTTTGATAAACCGTGCATCCAATCCGCCTCGCACACCCGCATCTTTCAATAATGCCGCACGTGCAGACCCTCCCTTCATGAAAGCGTCATGCTTCGGTATAGCTGGTTTGTATCCATTTACAAGGACTGCGCGTAGCACGGGTTTGACGTATGCCAGCTGCGTATCCACTGATAAGCCATCGAATTCCGTCGGGGGTGGAGGCCTTGGGGGGACACTTCCAACGTCATCTTGGCCTTCCCCTTGCGCTGCCACGCTCTCGTCTTCGGAGTCAAGGTCATCGGTAGTCTTTATCGTGCTCTCCCACTCGCCCAATGCACAGGTGACGAAGCCTTCTTCCTCTGAAGTCCAAAGCTTGGTCCGACTGACGGCATAAATCTTGTCATCCAGGAACATGACCCGATACTTTTCCGATTTGTCTGGATGATGCTCGAGAATCTTCCCCGGCCAGTAGAATGTGCTACCAGGTGCCTGTGCAAGAACAAGCTCTCCCGGGATTTGAAGCGTAGGGTCGGGTGGACAAGGAGAAAAGTTTTTAGGCGTTTGAGCGTAGGCGACCTTAAGATTACCCACCGACCGTTGGGATCGAGGCTTCTTAACTGACTGAGTTTTCGACGGTGACTTGCGCTTGGGACTAGACGTAGAGGTGGGTTTCCGAAGGTCGGAGGTATCAACGTCAGATTCGTCGAGGGAATCGTAAAAGCTTCCAACGCCACTAGCATAGGAAGAGATGAGAGCGGGCAATCCTTCGCGCTCAAGTGCGGTGGCTTTCTCCATGCTAGAAACCGCTGCCTCCCAACGATCGACGAGGCTCGCTCCGCCTTCAAATCGCTGCTTTTTGGCAGGTGGAGAACTGGTGACGCCTTCCTCTCCAGATGCGGTGCGGAAGGTCAGCCGATTAAAGCGTCTCTTCCCACTTTCGTCGTTCACAGAGAGTATATTTTCCGATGAGGGTGATGAGCATTGTACACATCTTACGGGGCGATGAGGAAGTAGAAGGGAAATCACCAAAGAGCGTGACACGAAGGGGATTCTTCGCTATTATCTGCGGCGAAACTTTGAGCTTAGCACATAATATAAAATATGTCTCCCGTTTACCTGAGCAGGCCACCAAAAGCACTCCTCAGCTATGGCAATCACATCCCCATCTTCGGTGGGTTGAAAGGTATCCCCGACGATTACTCCGCACTGGTTTACTAAAACCCAAGCAGGCAAGCCAACTTCCCAACCACTCAGGTCCGTTTTAACGCCGGCTTTGGCTAGTTTCTTGCGAGGTGTGAAAGTGGCCTGTGATGCGCTAGCCTTTGAAAGAGGGAAAGTCGCAGAGCTTGGAAGCGTCATCCGCGACAAGGGAACAGACGTAGATGACGCTGATTCTGTTAGCGTGACTGACCGGAGGAGATGCTGGAGGATGTTGCTTTGAAGGTGCGATTGGGCTTGACGGGAGACTAGATAACGGCGAACACGATGACAATTCTCTATCAGAAGTAGATGGTAATGCCTTGCGCTTGAGTGAATGAACAGCTGCGGGTATACTTGGCGTAGGTTGGGACAATGAAGCAGATGGTTTGGGTGTTAACTTTAGCTTGGGCTTCGACTGCACCTTGGCCTTTCCCGTGCGTTCTGGTGAAGAAGAGCTGCCCTTTAGTGGCGACGATCGGTGCTTGCCTGTAGCAGTATACCGATACTTCACGTTCTTCAGCTTGCGAGCACTAGGCTCACCGAAGGGGTGTGAGGTTGGGTCGTTATCCGAGCGATTTGCATCTTCGTCAGAGCGACCCGGGGAATCCATGAGTTGTTCTGCAAAGTTCGCAGACGCACGCCTCGCCGCCCTACGCGCAGGCAGCACTCGTTCCGACAGACCTCTGTTCTCTGGACTGGCCATGGAACATGAATATGTACGTGGCGTCGTCGAAGGAAATATCGATGGGGTCGATTTGGATAATTTCCGATATTTTGACAACCTCAAGCATACAGTGGGGCAAGCAAATGGCGGGTGTCCGTACAGTGGGACGACGGAGGCAAGTGACGGGGAAGCGGACCTCCAGTCACGTGATCGCCTTGCGCCCAAGTTGCAACTGACGTCAGACCCGCTGACCGACTATCATCCTCGAAGTTCACCCCTGCATTCTGGAACAATGCTGTACCGGTGTGTTCTTTCACCATGTAGACTTTAACTCGGCGCAGGTGATAGAATGGACGAGATGCAGTGAAATGATGATGGCTAACAATGTTGCTGAGTCCTGTCTTGCAGCTCGCCGCCACCAGCGCACGGCAGCATTGTCAATGCCTGCCATACAATGCTCTTGGATAAGGTCATTACCGTGTTCACGTTCTTATCACATCAAATCCCAAGTACAATGTTTCCCTACTTTTCTCCACCAAGTTACCCGCTGCTGCGACACGCTCAAGGAACATTCTCCAGCGAGCGCCGTGTACTCTCCGTGATAAGTCGTGTCGAAGTCCGGTACACCACTGCAATACTGTTTTCATCACTGCCGATCTGATCCGTCCGCCGAATTGGCTGTATGTTGTGCTAGTACTACTTAGATGGCCCTGTCCCATGCACTCCCTTCATGTCCATCTCATTCAGTCATTCAATTCCGCACCTGTAATATGTGGTTTGATCACCCTTCACTTGTCTGGACTCCGTCTTAATCCGAAGTACGTGCACTTCGTTACTTTCCCCATTGGTTCGATCGCTTATCGCCTCATCATCGACGCAATCGCTCATTGGAAGATATGAGATGCCGCAGTCTATCGATACGATACAGCTCGTCCACTTGTTCTTATGGGTATGTTCAACACCTCTTCTCACGACGCGCGTTCGCAGGTTTGTCGCATTCTGCACATTTACCACGTTCACGTCTGCTCCTGGCGTTCTCTACCCTTTCTGTGGTGTCTTACCTTCAACTACCCTCACGGTGGCGTCCTCGTGACAGCTCCAATTTTCACATTTCCGAGACTTCTCATGCACGCAGGACAGGCACTTGACGGTAATGTCTACTTGCACACCCAAGCTTAGCGAGGTGTGTGGTCTCTGAGTGGAGAGAAGCTCAAAGCTCACTTCAAGCCATGAGTTAAGGGTGAACTGCTTTCTATCCTGGCGTTTAACGCCTGTAGCTGAAGGGACCCTTGGCTTTCTGCTGTTTTTTTGGGGGGAGCGACTTTTCTACGGTAAGATTCTATTATGGGCTGAATAAAACTATGCAAATGAAAAGCACGCATTACGTTACACGTATACTGGAGTGAACTCTTCTTTTTACTGCCGTGTCACAGCCATGGTGGCTTGATTTGGTAGCTTGCGTCTAGTACTGTGGATATCAAGCACCGCGTAAGAGCAGTCTCTCATATCCAATGTTCGAACTCTAACCTAACGTTAACAGGTTCCTACTACTTCCGCAGCTCTGGTTTCTCAGTCAGACATATACCCGTGAACGAACCAAATCGTGCCTCTGGTGCTGATGGGCACGAGGGAAGCGTCCCGGTTCAATAGTATCCCTCACAGCACCTTAACTGCCTAGGTGCTGCTTCTGCAAGTTTCACACATATTCCAGTATGGAATATCACTTCGATTACGCCAAACAGGTCGGTAACAGTACTGCACTGCGTCGGGCAAACCAAAAATGCTGCCCTTTCTTCCATGGTTCCCGGATTCCTTAACGGTATGCCTGGACGCCCATATAAGGTCCAATAGGTCTGGCACGACCGCATCTGGCGACTTGTTGTTCCAGATACAGGAACCCCAATTGTCAAAGCCTAGCCTCACCGCTCAGCGGGGAAAAGGACGTGGGGGGACGAGGGACACCCTGAGTGGCAGCCCTACTTGCGAATGGAGTTTCCAGAAAATGTGACCCTTCAAGGGTCATCTGACCTCTTGGCGTTTCAATGTTATTTTTACTTTGATCGAACGTGATGGCTATGGGACATAATTCTGGGGACAGGAGTCCAATCCCATCGATTTGTTATACATGGCGGTCTTACTGCTTAGTTCTGACCTACCCGTGTGCCTGTATTCTGCGAGAGTGGTGATGCATTGCCAGGTGCCAGTGTGCAGAGCACGCTCAGGACCCTCGAAGCTATACCCCATAATAACCTCGTAAGTACTGATTACAGAAAGAGACGCAGTAATACAAACGCCACCTTCTAAAGGCGAGACAATTGCATTGGATTTTTGCGTGTTCAGAGCTCCAGGGATGCTGCTAGTGGCAATGGTACCCTTGCGATCGATCGGCTCGTCCCTGCGTAGAATCAATCATCAACATCACAATCTCTATCCACGGGGGGGCCGTGCCCATACAACACGGCACGATCAAGAATCAGGCCATCGCACTGCACGCAAGAAGGAGTCGAGGAATTTGCGTGTGTTGCAGAAGGGGCGGAGTGGAGGGAGAGGGGAGCTCTGAGCGGCCGTTCGAACAATGACGGGAGAACGAACGTCGAAGATTAACTACATTCCAGCGGCGACCTGCAATGAACGATATGTCCGCTCTCCATGAGTTACGGACGCTGCTGAGAGAAATAATAACCTCACAATTGAACTGGGCTCAACCATCCATGCTGACATGCGCAGGAGGTTCGATATTGTCTGAATCGGACTCGATCTCGATTACCCTGCGTGGCCTGGTTCGGTCTGTGCATGGGACCAGATTTCATTTAGGTCTCGTCCAAACATGTCGGGTGCTATCAGTGTCGTGCCTGATTGCCTCAGCTCCTCGAGGCCTCGAGGCATGCAAGCAAACATCTGAACTATCCAAATAAACGCGACGTGGCGTGCCACCGACGCGTGGTGAACGCGTCGCGTCCATTCTCCCTCGCATTAAAATGTGTACTTAGTTCGGATGGGGTCAACGGGTCCAGCGACCAGGCGCTTCACTCAGTTGCCAGGTGACGATCAGGTGATGGCACCACATGACATTTGGACGGAACTCGTACGTCAACGATACACGCGAGCTAAAATCGATAAGGCAAGGAAGCCTAAGGAAGCAGCATAAGTTACTGGGAAGGGCGCAAGGCGAAATTGGAGCGAATGTGAGCGATACAAGTAGCGTAAAGCCCGAGGAATAACACCAGAAAGAAAATCCTGAGCATAATGTACCTGAAAAAGACGATACATGAATTCATGTATAGTGCATAAGAACCTAGTTGCCGTATCTATGAGCGCCAGAAATGATAGAAGATGACCAAGAGTTAGAGCTACAGTCCTCGGCAGTGAGCATGAAAAAGATAAGAAACGGTTTATAGGGCATACGGCATAAGTAATCACCGGCGATCGCGGGACTGTGAACGCGTTGAGATATCAACCGAATGTCTGCGGTATAAATTTTTCCTAGATGACCGTGAGGTTCTCGACAAGTTCGACAAGTCCGAGGCAAAGCTTAGAATGCGGCTGAATAGCGGCCTTCTTGGAATACGGCCCGTTACGGAGTCAGGCGTACGAGGCATGGAAACCGATTTAGTGGATGCACTCCCGTTGTATAGAGAAGGCTCGGGGCCGACCTGTGTTGGCAACACACATTGATGTCAGCAATGGAACGAGGCGCCAAGCTCGACTAGTCGGTTGCGGACTTACCAGGACCTTCACTTTCTGGCCTGCACTTGGGAGGACGTAGTACGTGCTGCCAGATTCGCCACTAGCGGCTTCACTGATCGGCGTGTGAGAACGAGGGATGTCCTCTCTAGGTCGTGGACCCTTCGGGCCATAGCGTTGTTCTTCCTGTACTGGAACACGATGGTTATGCACCGGAGGATATGGCGCATTCACAATACGGGGGTATTGAGGGAACCCGGAGCCAGCTGGCGAAGACACAGCGTGGTTCATTCCGGGGGCTTTGTGTGATGCATAGACGATCGTAGGCGGAGCATAGTGATCGGTGTTGCGATTATTGCCAGGGGCGTAAACGATCGATGGAGGTGGTCGGTTACCACGTGAATGAGAGTGACTGGGGTGGTGGTGATCATATGGATCATGGATACGTTGTGAATGTGAATACGTGACCGCGGGGACGTTCAAAGTATTGGAAACATAGCGAGGAGGGGGGCTGTCGTATACATCTGAATCCCGACTTGGCTGCGACTGCGAGCGAGCACGGAATGGCTCTGACGAACGTCTGGGTCTGTAAGAGCCAGTGACGCGCTGTGGTTTGGCATTCGGGTCTGCAGGGAGGACTTGGATATCCTCTGGTGCCGACTCATAGTCCGGGTCTTCTGGAGAGATGGGTTGACCGAACTTTTCTGAGTGGTGGTAGCCATCGTGTCCATGATAGTGGTGACCTGGGGTCACCGGGCGATGACCAGCGACAGATCTCGAGCGGTCATGGGAGTAGCGGTGGGGTGTTTGGGGGCGCGAGCGCGGTGCAGGACCGCGATAGAGCGACTGCTTCTGTGGGTAATGCTGGCCGTCATAGTGCCAGTGAGAGATGGGAATATCCCCTCGTCCGTCCGAGTACCTGAGCATCATTTTCGGTGGTAGCGAAGAAGAACTGCTGCCGTCTGAATCACGTTCTCCTAGATCAATGTCCTCGACCGCAGACGGTGGACTGTCTGGTGAGCAAAAGTGGTCGGAATACGATATCTGAGTGTGCACCCAGTTCGTGATGCGGTCTGGTGGTGCCGGGTCTGTGATAATCTCAATGACCTCTGGTGTTTCTGTATACTCTGTCATGATGTCCACCACTGATGAGAAAGACAGCAGATCTCACAACAAGAACGACGGCAAACGTCAACTTTGGTGGAGGGGCGCGGAGAGGGCTGAAGCAGCAAGACAGGTCTGAAGGGGCCCAGTAAATTTTATAGGGAGCTGCAATCCCGTGCCAGTTACGAGAGGGGCCCGGCCACTGTTGCTGACTGAGATACGAAAAGAGGACAAGAAAGGACAGGCGAGATCCAGATGACAGGTACGACCAAAGTTTGAGTCGAACATTGCTATTTTGGAGGAGGGAATACAGCCATCATTCCACCACGCTGACTTATTTCCGATCGCAACCTGCAAAGAAAATTTCAGATGATCAAGCAGAATCGCGGTGTCGACAAGACTGGCACGAGGTGAACGTGGGTGCAGCGAGGCAAAGGGTATTTCCATGTGTAGCATCTTCTCGGTCACAGGCTCACAGCCTGCACTGCGCGTGAGCCGAGAAAACACCTGCCGAGGCCATACCCTCCTAATACCTGGTATTCTCGGTGCACCCAAAGTGAGGCTTGCAACGCGTCATATGCTGGAAAAACCTGCTGCACACCGATTCCAACTGACCATCGAGTAGAAGCTCACTCACCGCAGCACGGTCTTTCACAACGATCTCCCAAAGACAACTGTACATGGTTCAGTCAAACCGAATTCTCCTGTCATACATATTCGGCTGAAGGGCTGTGTATTTAATGACGCCTGCGAACAAACTCACCACCATACTCGTCCAACAAAAGATGACCGGGCACGACTCAATCCGTGAAGCGCTCGAGGATTACCTCCATTTGTGAACGCAGACTAGGCCGATGAGAGGCCTCGCAGCAGTGCTTACGTGCAAGATTCCGCTTCGAAACCGCCCATTAGCGCAAATGGCTAAAGTACCAGTTGTCAGCTCCACCTGATAGCTTTCCTTGGGAGAGGTTACAGAGCAACCATTAACGCTGCCAAGATTCCAACGGAACCGGCCAATGACAGTGATGGCCGAATCAGTCGGCACTTAGGGGGCGGTGTCCACTGTCCGCCATTCAGGCGTTGGCACGGCCAATGCGAAACATTTGAAGAAGCGAAAGACGTGGCACTACGCTTAGCATCTCGCTCTTGCGACTCTGCTGGTGAGAAATCGGATCGACTTACGCAAGTACGTTGTACACCGGAGTGGCTGCGACCACAAGCAATGCTACAGCAACTGGGCCGCGTCACCGTGAGGGCTACTCCGTATGGTGTAGCTGAGCATCGCATTTGCATTCATTGAATCAAAAGGAGTTCATACAGCAACCAGTGTGAGAGCACCAGATCGAGTAAAAGCTACCAAGAATATCAAAGAGCTCTAAAAGAACTCGAACTGAAAGGGCTTCACGAACTACCTGAACAAGAGCAGGAATAGGCCCCGCTCTTGCTTGGTTTGCACATAGCTCACCGTCCGTCTCAGCGTAAATGACAAGTTCACGAGTTGATGGGCCCAGGTTCGGAAAAAAGGAGGCACGTATCAGTTTGGTTAGGGTAGGTCAGTTGGAGAAGACAGCATAAGAAGATCTAATCACCCCTCTGCGAAGTCCCGGCTTCCTTCAGAATCGCACAGATAAGCAGGACGAACGCGGAACAGATAATCGGAGATTCGTGTCTCTTTCAGAACAACTGCGAGATTCATTTTCAAATATCCTGGAACGGGCTAGGTGAGGCCCAATATCTCCCGAATCCCACCTAATCGTCCAGCCCTCCATTTCCTCAGTGTGCATAACCTCACGAACAATGCACTTGACTGGGGTCGGGTCCGACTTGAAGCTTGATCTTTCAACACGCCACAGGCACATACCAAGGGTCATCGTAGAGACTTGATTGGATTGTAAGGTGTTTTGGAATCTGTGGGCGGTTAGTGATGACGTCACCGAACGGAAGCAAACCAATTCTCAGTGCGAGAAGCCGGATATTGCCGTGGCTTCCAGACTTATTAAGGTGTCAGCCGTGCGCTTGGCCGAATGGCACACTTATGACTCTGCCAGTACTGGTACCGGTCTCGAGTGTCGCCCAAATTGAAACGTTGAAGAATTTGACAATGACCATGCTGAGGCGGTGAACATGATACTCCCCAGCGGCCCTGGTTGAGAATTTGTCGTTATCGCGATTGATCCCATTCACCTCGGTGGGGTAAGAAGACGTTCCTACTGAGTCCGCTAAGACATCGCAAAGATTCATTGGCTGGTATACTTGTCCTGAACCAAGATTCAAGAATTCCATCAGCGTTGATGGAATCTGCATCAAACCATAAACATTTTCTCTGGAACACGTGGACCAAGAGCGCATCATAATTGGACAAACGATAGGTATTATTCCTCAAGAAATCATGCCCCAGACCAGCTTGAACAGCGGAAGCTAATGAGAATAGGACCAAGAGGTATTGGGGATAGTGGATGGATGTCAAAGTAAAAGGGGAGATGCAGTAGTAATGTGGATGTCAAGACAAACTAATCACAGATGGAGTGTAATCTGATACTAGATATAAGCTATGCACAAACGAAAGCAAGTCCGCAAGATGAGCAAAGAGTCGAAGCGTCATCTCGGTGGGTCACGTCATAGAAGATCTCCGGTTCTAATGCTTCCGGCTCTTCACAGGTAGGGTAGAGGCTCGGCCGACTTCGACATCACCAACCTCGAAGAGTGGGTGAGGAGCAGAAGGAAGAGTCTGTGGGACAGATGGGAAGGCATCAAAGATATCTTTATCAAAAAAACTCGACGGAGATGTCGGCGAGAGCTCGGAGCAAGAATCACGAGAAGCCCAAGTTGCAGATCTTGGCCCTGCATCCTGGCCACTACGGCGCCCAGGAGGGGATACTTCAGGAGAGGGTATGTTCAAGCTACGTTGCGGTGTCTCATACAGAGAACTGCGGTCTGGAAGGGGTCAAGTTCGCTGGAGAGTGAAACATAGACACTATCAACCATACCTGTCTCTGCCGCGCTGAGATTGCTCACGTTTGACCTCGTCCGACTCCGATTGAACAGCTTTTCAGTGAATGAGCTAGCTCTTCCAGCTCCCCTCTTAGGAGACACACTCGGCCACGCGATGCCGAAACTTCCATTCCGACCACTCCCAGTGTCAGGTGGGGTGGCGACCGACGCAGAGTCTTCAGAAGACAACGATATACTGTCACGGGGGTATGCCCCTGGCATGTTCGCGGAAGATCGGCGATTTGTAAGACGGCGGAAACTGGACAGGTACTTTCTATGCGAAGGCGACCTCTGGGAGAAGGTTGTAGACGCGAGACTCTTGCCATCCGAGGCCTCATCTTCCTCTGGGATCTCCGGAATTTCCGGATCAAGGACAGGCTCGCGGATCGCAGGAATCGAGATAGATAGTCGAGAGAAGCAGTCGGCGTCCGGCGAAGGCGAAACGGGCTTCTGCTCTGTCAGAGTAGTCGCCGACTCGGAACGAGGATCGGACTGGAAAGTCGCACTTGTGGGAGTCTTCAGTGAGGAAAGGTCCATATTCTCTGATGCATCTCCTCCTGTCAATTTCAATTCGAGCAGCGCTGCCTCTTCCAGGAGTATAGTCAATTCACCAGGTGCCTGGTTGGATAGCGAGTTATTAACGTTAGTGACAACAGAACGCCGCACTTTCGGAACCTGTGGTGTTGGAGAAGCAGCAAGGCTGGAAGCAGGAGCAGTGGCAGCAGGGGTTTCCGTAACTTTACGGTGAACGACTGCTTTGAAAGTCGTCCTCTTTTCCGAAGGAGTAACCTTCGGTTTCAAGAGGGGCGACGGAAGGCGGGCTTTGTCCTGCTCATTGCTGCCCATTGCTGTGACGGAGGTAGTGCTAATTGGTTGTTCCTCGAAGACGTTTGTGGTAGCCACTGCGGCAATGGTACACAAAGCCGCGGGGCTACTGACTGTATCCGGTTTCTCCTCGGCAGTAGATGGCAGGCTACAAGAGATAGAATCTGCGGGAAGTACAGGAGGCGCAGTCGGGGGTTCAGATGAAGGAAAGGGCTGAAAAACCACATGTATTGGCTGAGTGACAATACCCCTGTCTAACAAAGGGTCCGACTTCCCAACTGTCTCATCCATAGCGGGGGACGAAGACAACTCGCAATCCAACGGCAGTACATCAGAGGTCGACTTTGTATCCGGAGACACGGCGTCCGAGGTCGACTCGTCATCCAACAGCGTTGCATCAACATCCGGCGTTGGTGTACTTCCGTCTGGCACAGTAGACTGCTCCGGCTCTGTCGTGAACGACACGAATTCTTCTTCTACCACACTGTCTTCCGCATCCTCTTCTTGATGGTGAGAAGTTGGTGGTTTAGCGGAAACCAGAACTTTAGCGGTCTCCGGAGAGAGAGACAACGATGTGAGTTGGGTAGCGATGGCTGTAGTAATCACATCATCTTCCGCTGGGCTAGGACGTGGCAAGGATGACGGCGAAGGCGAGTCGAGAGCGTCCGAAAGAGAACTTGCGGAGAACAGAACTTCAGAGGTCTCCAGAGGGAGAGACGGTGATGCGAGTGGGGTAGTGGTTGCTGCAGTAACCACACCATCTGGTTCCTCCGCTGGACTAGGACTGGGCAAGGAAGGCGGTGAAGGAGAATCAAGTGCGTCTGAAGGAGAACCCGCGGAAAACAGAACTTCAGAGGTCTCCAGAGGGTAAGACGGTGATGCGAGTGGGGTAGTAATTGCTGCGGCGACATCATCTGGCTCCTCTGCCGAGCTAAGATTGGGTAAGGGTGACGGTGAAGGCCAATCAAGGCCGTCCGAAGGAGAACCCGCACATCCAGTGCTTACAGCACGCCTCCCTAGACCAAAGTTGATGGCAAGCGAATTACGACGGGGCGTGTGAAGGGTCGCACTGTTAGGAACTGGTGGTACAGAATCTCCAGAATTGAAGGTCGTTAGAGGACTAGAAAGGGCGCCGCCTGTCGAAATGCATCTTTTCCGAGGATTCGGGGTGTCGCCGTCCAATGGCATCGGTGACCCAGATCTGCTCACGGGTGGCCCGTTGGGTCGACCCAGTCCCTGTATCCGATTACCATACAACTCTCCACGTTTTTTCGCAGCTACACCATCTGTCGAAGGAGGTGGTACGCCCATCGCGAAACTGCCCCTCGGTACAGGGATGCCACCTTTCTCCTCAAATTTGGCAATTTTGTCGCGCAGAGTGCCTGTTCCTGTAGTTGGAATGCCTTTCGAGGCTATCGTAGACGAATGTTGATTCGGAGAGACATTGCGTTGCTGGAGGGCCGCGATACGCTCCTTGAGGTTGACTGGAGGCGTTTGTACTCGAGAAGCCCTAGGCAAGGATTAGCGTAGAACGCAAACGGTTAGATCCTTCCCACTTACATGGCAATGTCCAGGCGTCGATGAAGGAGTGAGTTTTACAAAATGAATTTGGGGGTGAAATAGTAGAAGAAATAGGCCGGCCAGGGCGGAACACGTAGTGGTGGTGACTTCGTGGTGGAAAAAAAGGAACTCAGGAACGGAGGGTAAATGGAGGCAAGTCGAAAAGGTACGCTTGAGGCCTCGAAACGATAGACAAAGTGAATTAAAGATGGAAAGAAAGACGGGCGCGAGTCTGGCAGTGATGCTGGAGGAATCAGACTAACGATGAGGGCGACTGGCTGAGGCGTCCTGCAGAGGGCGCTAAACTCTTGCCCTCGCCGCAATATATTACGGTACAGAGACAAACGCGTGGAAGACATGTAGGCTACACAGCAAGGTACCATAATAATGCCCGTATATACATCCCACTATGGGCTAACTGCTGTCGTCCACCTGCGACTGTTGTCTGTCTGCTTTGTTCAACCAGAAGTCTCGGCGTTTCTCTCGCGGAAGCTTCGAAGGAGGCTTCACATCAAGACTGTTTTGACGACCTCCTTTGTTTGCAGAATCTTCCCCATGCCCATCATCGTCATCGTCATCATCGGTGGTATAAATAGTGAGAGAGTTAAAGTGATTGTGCGTGTTAGAGCGCCCGTGTGCCGGTCGCTTTCTTTGAATATGGTATTTTCCATCTTCATCAGAATCATCGGGTCGTGTACTTGGCTTGCGAAGCTTTGCATCACTATCTTCATCGGAACTGAGGTCCATGTCACCTTCCTCTAAGCCATAATCCAAAATGACAGGTTCACGGCGGTAGGTAGGCGCATCGGAAATACCAAGCAAGTGGTGCAGAACTTTGCTATCGTGGACCTCATGCAGGAGCCGTCTATTGTTGATAGTCTGGGAAGAAGCTCATCACGTCGACGTTTTTAATCAGTGTGCGCGACGTACCTCCTGAGTGACACCTAGGATCTTCGACAGAATACTCAGGTCACCAGGATCACGGTGCGGGCGCAAGGGAATATCACGTCGTTCTCGACGAGAGTTGAGAATCCCGGCCCGATGAAATGCATTGGCCAGCATAATTTCATGGGCACCAGCAAACGTCTGTCGTACTTTAGCAATACCATACGAGCCCTTCGATATGTCATTCGCTGTTCAAGCAGTAAAGTTTAGGAGAAGCTAAACGAAATATGACAAGGCGTACTCACTAGGATCGATTGGGTCTTCCACGGAAAGGAGGTTGCTTTTCACTGAATCATACCATCCCCTTTGTCGCTTGCTGAAGTACCCGCCGCCATTCCTAACGGATATTCCGACCTCTTCATAGTTGAAATAGCGGCCGAATAACTCGAAAAATTCCATGACGAGGATCCCAAGGTTTTTCTCCGCCTCTATTTCGCCTCTCCTGATTTTTGGGTGCATCTGCAGGAAGCTTATAGCAAGGCACACTATGCTGTAACTTCCCAGACCACCCGTGAAAACTTCGTTCATCCCCCGTTGATTGAGGAACGCTTTTACAACCAATACCAGACTGCGCAATGCGGACCCACAACCATCCATGTATCGTAGGAATCCGTTGATGACCTTGCCTGCAGTAATACCGTTCCCCTGGTTGATACTTATGTCTACGTTGACTCTCCCGTAATTCGTGACGAATTTGATGATGGGCACTTTTGCTTTGGCGATGACGGTGAATTTTGAGGTGATTCCGGCTCGCTTGATGGTGTTCGCGAGGGCGTATAAGACATGAACCTTGTTGCTGTGCGCCATGCTTTCTGAGTCTACTACAAGGTCGATATCGCTATAGGATGTCAGAGCTTGTCGAGGCCATGGTTCGTGGTTACCCACCCGTCGGGAAGGTATAGCTTGGTTTCGTAGCTACCAAACGGCGATATTCGTGCGTCAGGGAATGCGGATGTGATTGCTCTTGAAACCAGTGACACAATGAGAGTTCGAACCTCGTCTTCAACAGGGGTAGGCGACATGTATTTCACGAAGGCTTCCACTTCACGATGTAGCCTGTCAGTACCACTTGAGAATGGGATGGAATTGTGGTCAAGCCGAACTCACAACTCTGCAACATTACGACAACCGTCCCAATCGACATTGTTGACCCATGGAGCTGACCTTGCTACAGGCCACGTTCGTTTATAGGTACGACCGTCGTCGTCGGAAAGGTCATCGTGTTTCCTCTTGGTACCTCTGCTCCGGCTGTCTCCATCATGTCCATGTAATAGTTTTCCCTTATCCCATTCGCGCTCTACTTCCTTTCCCTTCGGGCGTGCATCTAGTTGTTCGTGCTGGTATGCCGCACCCCCATCCTCGCCAACCTCGAATGGTATGAAGTCGTCCCCAATACCGTGTTGTATTTTCTTTCCGACCTCGATCTCCCCCAGTTCGATTTCATCATCACCTCGGACAAGCTCTTTTCCTTTTCCCTTGCTGCTCCCCTCCACTCGTGCACGTTTGGAAGGTCTGTCCACAGGGGAAGAGGAACGAGCCCGGGGATCGTCCCGATCATGGTAGTGAGTATGACGACTGTCATACTCCTTGCGTCTTCTGCGTTCTCTTTGGTGGTCACGGTCCCGCCGTGAACTGCTTGGTAGTAATTTCCGAGAGGAACTGGAAGGATTGGATCGTTCGTCGTGCATCCCAGTTGGAGTGATGTCAGCCTCGTGTTGGGTGACTTGCTCGTTCTTTTTTCGGTATGCACAGTTCTGGGTGGTGTTTCAATATTTTTCTCGTCACAACAAACCTTGCTGTACACCACTATTGTTCATGACTTTGTTCGTCGTCTACCTTTCTTCCCCGAAGACAACGTGGATTGGTCACCAACTTGGATATAGGTAATAATGTGCTCGCAAAGAAGTAACGTCCCCTGGCTATGTACCGTCAAAATATCTCCTTGAAACTCCAAAATCTGCATTTTACAAATGAACTCTCTGCAGTTCCATGTGCAGGGTAGGTTCGATGTCCAACCCTGTTCCATCCTGCTGCATAAAAATGCATACGTCATGACAATCATCCTGCAAATTTTGTCCGACCACCGCCCAATGCAAGTGCCCTCCAATCTCTCTTTCAACCTGACCGCCGACTCCCTCTCCAAACTTTAGACAAATCATAGACTCTGCATCGTTTGGGATGCGTTCGAAGTCTATATCCAAATGGACCATGCCTAGGATGTTGATGAATGGCGCAAACACCCTTAGCAGCTCCTGGTTCCGCTCGCCTGCTATCCATGCCTCGTGTGCCTCGACGCTTTCCCACCCAGTGATGAGGTGGATTTCAGAGGGTGCTTTGGGGTTTGTGAAGAAAAGCAGCGGGTAGCCAGAACATTCCGACTGCCATGCGAAGAGCTTTTGGAACAGTGCAAGTATGGCGGGCTCCGAAAGGCTACGAGAAGCCTTGAATTGAAGAGAGGCAAATTCGGTGATTGGCAGCAATTTTGGTAAGACGATAGACGGTTCTTGGGCAAGTACAGCGGATCTCGGATGTGGATAAGAACTGAGTGTACAGCCTGAGGCATACGTCACTTCCCAAATGGCGTGGTCCCTGTCCCGCTGACGCGTCCATTGGTCACGTACCTGCATAAGGACTATCGATCATTCTTGATGATCTGAGTCTTCGACCTTTAAATGTGAGCGCGACGTGCTGAGATGCAATAGACTCGGACCGAGTCTGACAAGTGGGAAACATCTCCTGGAAAGGTTTTCTTTTCTTTTTTTTTTTTGCTATGATTTCATTCATGCCCAGTGATTTGCGGCCACCCTTCTCTCCCATCTCTGCCCCTGGATTTCCTTGGTCTCAGTCTGGCAGTTAAAACTGGAGTCAAATACGTCTCACACGCTGAAATTACAATGCCGCTCGAGTGCGAGCTCTGCTGCTGCGAATCTCGCGTCTGCGCTCGATTGCGGCATGCTATGTCTAGCCTGGTATACGATATATCCCTGGGGGGAGCGTAGAATGTGCCAACGTAGCGGCAGGGTACGGACAGTCGGCGCACCGAACAAGTGAGCGGGTTATTGTGAGTCGAATGAACTCGATCAATCAATTTGGGTCGACTCAAATGTTATCCGGCGTTCACCCCCTCCACCATGCTAGGCCTTGCACGCCTTATCCAATAGGCGCACTGATAATCGATCAACAAGTTCTGCGTCCACAGTTCTACACCCTCTCCGTTCGTCTCTCATCATCGTTCACTGCCCACTGCCTGCCTGGATGTTTGAGATTTTCTGTTTCAGTTGTTGATCATTCATTACTGTATCATTCATGGCTCCTTGGTTTTTCAGTGCCTTATGCTGCTCATGGAAGCGTCGTCAGCGGCCTCTGAGCAGTGGGGTGTGTTGGAAATATCCATAATAGTTCCGACGTCTAGATTGATCCAGACTTACACGTGTATCAACACGTTGTTCATCACATGACAATCCTTAGCAATCAGCTCCACAATGATGTCATGGTGACATCATATTATACGTCATATTCCATGACCTTCTGCACTATTCCTTACTATACTGAGTAGTAGTTTCCTTTTACGCTACTGGTCCATGTGTACCTACTCATGTATATAAACTTGGGGATTTCTTCCTCAATCCCCATTGAATTCTACATTTGTTCTTCACTTGTCTATTTGACAACTGAGCCCCTCAACACTTAACAAAGCTTTTCATCAAATGCTACTACTGTTCTGAATAAAGGCAAGTGTTCTTGCCATTGCTCTTCATTCTTTCCGTTCCTCTGCGCAATAGGTTATGAGCCCCGCCTATTACTAGGTGGTTAGCTATTTGCGGTATTTGCATAGAGCGTTCACTGCCGACGGGCATAACACTATGGATATCGTAGGCCTAGATGCGCTAGGAATGGTAGTAGTAGTCTTCGCTGTGTCGTTTGTTACCGGCCTTAATCAGGCGGTACTTTTACTTCATTATGGTGACCATGATCCGATTAATCTACGGGAGCTGGCTGTGCGCTCTGTAGCCTTTTGGTTTTCTTTTCTAGGTCTCTCCACTTGGTGGCGAAGGCGGCAGTTGCTGCTTCAAGAGCAGATACTCCGCAGAGCGCTTTTACAGCGACTCGTTCTTCGTCCGCCGACTCCGCCTCCTCATTATCTTCACTTCCATCTTCCCGACATCGACCACGACGCAGATCTTGACCCTGTTCCGCCATACGACGAGTTTGAAGTGCGGAATCTGCCTTCTCCTCGACATGCACCGACTCCTTGTCCAGAGGAGGTTGTGGCTGTCAACGAGTTGTTAAATCCTGATGTTGTTCTCGCTATCGTCGACGACGATAACGCTGAGTTCGATTTACTTTAAACTTGTTTGCTTTGTCGCAAAACAGGAACTAATTATTTAAAAAGATGTCTCTTGTCGTCGCAAAGAAACTCGAACTCGCTATCGCTGAACAGCGAGATGGGATGTATGAAGTAAAGTGGCGGAAGTATGCGGTTAAGGAGATCATAGAATACACAGAGATGTTATATGTACGAGATTGCGCCAGCTGGAGAGAGGCAGTTCTGTCGTCGATGGCTTTCTTCAAGAAGCCAAATCCTGCGACATACCTCGTCCCTATTGACACCGTGGAAACAGCATGGCAACAGATGCCCCACTTTCCCAGGTTCGAATCACCCTTCTTCTATCTGGGTCTCCATTTAGCCTATCATGGCTATCTTACTGACTTCTTCCCTAAACTTTCCCATACCTCGTCGCCACATGCTATCGCTAACTTTAATGGTTGTGATCTTCCCAGTGCCTACTATGAAGATCCTTCCCTCGACACTGTTCCCACGTTCACCGTCACTCATGACACTTTCGTCTACATCTATTATAACGTCCACCCACTCTACGATCCCTGCTTCAATGGCATCATCCCACCTCTTTGCCTTTGGAACCAGCATCTTGAGTTCCATTTCAGAGGAACTTGGGTTGACAGATCGACCGACATCAGATGTGTCCCAGGGTGGTTCCATGAATGAAGACGCGGAGGAGACAGGTTTGATAGCAACTTATTTAGGGCTATACGATGGTATCGGGATGAAGCCAATATGGGAGTTGCTGTGCGATATAACGCTGTTAACCGGCATCTTTCATGGGGTCTCGAAGCCGTTAACCGAGACTTCGCTTACTGGCCCAGAACAGAAGAGGTTTTACGCGATCTCGAACGTGTCATGGATGACTCTACTTTTGACTATCTTGCAGCACCCCGACCTCGCAGAATTCGCACCACGGCTCTTAGCCAAGCTCGTGAAGCTCGGGCCGTATGCCAAAAACTAACCTCTTCCAAGTTCGCTGGACGCACCGTATGCATCAGGCGGCCAAAACCATTCGGCAACTAATATGTGTACTTTATATGAATCTTATAATGTTTTTGAAATTCTTGTAAAGGACAAACATGTTCGTCATTCTCCTGCCTTTAATATACCATACTCTTGCGCCGATCCCTACTTGGGATTTCGTTCGGATGGAATACCGTTGCATGATTGCAACTGGAGCTTTTTAAGCTACCATTATTTTCCTCCACTAGACTTTTTAAGTCTAGAGCGCAATAATTCTTGCATCTCATCTTGGAGATTCGCTGAGAAGGGTACAAAGGCACCAGAGACAAAAATGGAGAAGAGACGAAATCCTCGTCCTTATTACAAGAATACTTGTACACGAAAACGCCGTCCATCTCAAGCTGCTAGAGCATCTGCTCGCTGACCAAAAAGGAATCGGATTCATGAATTAAATCCTCCATCCACTTCTATTCATCCGACTCACTCGTTCTTATACAAACATCTGCTTATGGACTTTTGACACTAGATGTCCGAAGGTCTTTCTAAGCAGATCCCCAAGCTCAACGGCTTGAACTGGGCCTCTTGGTCGGTTCTTATGAAAGCATACATGCAAACTCTCGGGATTATGGGAATCGTTGATGGCACTACTGCTATACCTGGAGCGGCTGCCGGACAAGCAGCTATTGATGCCTGGCATGTCTCCGATAATCGTGCCCAAGGCATTCTCACGCTTTATTGCGATCCGATGATCGCAATGTCAATTGATGCACATGCGACTGCTCATTTGAAATGGCAGGCATTAACCAATGCTTATGGTGCTCCTTTGGCCATGACAACTTTCATGGAGTTCCAGCGACTTATTCACATTCAAATCAAACCAAAGGACGACATCATGACTAAAATTGCTGAAATCACTATGCTTATTGCGGCAATCAGCGCTCAGGGCATTGCCCTTAATGATAAAATGAAAGCGCTAATTTTAGTGCATTCAATGACACAAGCTTGGGAACAAGCTCCGGTCAATATATTGTCTTCTATTGCTGCCGATCAACTTTCTCCCGATACCGTAATCCCTCGCATGAAAGAAGTCTGGGCCCATAAATCGGGCAAAACTATGCTTCCACAACAGGATAAAGCTGGGTCTTCTTCAACCCATGTTAAACAAGAATCAAATTCACTTCTTGTTACGCTTCCGTTTTCCCCTATCCCTTTTTCACGCCTTTACGGTCACGTGCGTCATGCGCCTCGTCGCGTCCCTGGTGGTTGTCGCGATACTAGGAGTACGAATGTTACGCGGAGACCTCGGATCACCCGCTGTCCAGGTATTTCCAACACCTGTCGAGACTCATCAATTGTGATCCGTCCGTGACGTTCACCGCTCTCGTGATCCCCGTGATTGTCGAGATGTCTCTTTCCTTCTCTCTGACTCTTCCTGACTCACATATGTTGCCCGTATGTTGTACTATAGTTCCGGTGTCTGGCTCCTTGCTGCGCATTGATGGCGCAGCCGGTATAGCCTTCGTTCCCTTGCCTATCCCCATCTCTGACACCGTATGACTCTTATTTATTTGACTGATTAGTTCGTTGACTGCTGCGGATACGCGTCGCGACGCGTCTGTCGCGACTGGTAGGGTACTCGTACTTAGGGGTATATTAACCCACGTACTTTACCTTGTATCCTCAGTTTTTCGATAGCCTGCAACTGAGCTAATAACTTTGCTTTAATCCTTGTTCGGCCTCCGTGCGATTAACCTTAACGGTTTCGCCAGTAGAAAGAACCTCTGTCGGATTCTCGCAATACCTCAGCCATAGGGGTTACGACAAGTTCAGCCCGTGGACTCCCACCTCGCGCGCTTCGTGCCTATTCCATTTGAAGAAGTCACCGCGCTCGGGCATAACAAAATCGAAAAACTCAACGCAGCTTTCGGGACTCGTCGACCTCTTCGCAAAAGTCTACTCGTCCCTGGTTACTGAACTTCAACAAACCAACGACTTACCAAACAAGGCTCGTCGGTCTCCCTACGCGTAAAGACTAACTCGCCTTCGTCAAACAAAAGCGGAGTTCCTCAACTCGTACTTCCAACGAAGTCGATAACAAAATTGAGAAGCACCCTGCTACCCTTAATCAAATCCACCGCTCTACAGGCAGCCACTAGGCTTTAATAGTCGCCTCCCTTGAGCTTGTCCTCACGACGCGCTCGTCGTTCCCTACGTGTAAAACGACTCGCGCTCAACCTCAACACACCGACAGGTTTCTTTCGAGAAATAAATCCTCCCTCGGTCTTCGTTGTCACTATCCGTCAAAGTGTCAAACTCAGAAAGGTCGAGACCACCAGTTCCCCCGCGTCCACCGCTAGGACTTGGTAGGAACCCGCCCTTACCGCCAATCCCGCTAGGAAGACTTGGGCCGTCAGCCACAGCAAGTAATCCTAGGTTATCTTATCTATCCCGATTTAGGGAAGTCGAAGTCGCGCTTAGTTCAGAAGAAGAAGACGATCAGAAGTCCGATACTTCTCTCGGATCAGTCCTCAAAGAAGAACAAGAAGCTCGCACGTCACCCGTGATGTCATCAATGACGATTGGACACGGAGACTCAGCTCCGGAAATGCCGATGAAGGTATACACAGAGGAGGAGCTGAGGGAGAAGTTGGATGAACGGATGCATTCTTTGGCCGCCGACTGGCGCAAGATAGCTGGTCAGGGACAGTCGAGTGATCCCTTCCCAACAGGTACGCCTACGGACTCGGCTCTACGAGCTTGGTATGCCCGTAACTTCGGGAAGGTAATTCCCCCAGAGGGCCCCCTTGGTGGGTCCAGTAAGGGTAAGGCCTCGGCCGGAGGAGACGGAGATGACTCGTATGATGTCCGCCCACCCAATGGAGGTAGGGAGTTTAATGTCGGGCGTCCCGGAGAATACGACGGAAGCCACAATGGGCTTCAGACCTGGGTCACACAAGTCGAAGGTTATCTCAACCTTAACAAACACGTTTACAACACCGAATCGCTAAAGATCTCGTTCGCTCTGACCTATATGACAAAAGGAGCAGCGGTTACTTTCGCCAAAAACTACCAAAATGAGAACAAGCTTCTCGACGGAACAATCTGGTACACCGACACTTTCCAGAAGTTCGTTGAGCGTCTCAAAGCTACGTTCGAATCTGGCGACCAAACCGCTCTTGCTATCCTACGTCTATCTGACATCGCGCAAGGCAAACGAGAACTCGAAGCGTATATCGCGGAGTTTACCGGACTTGTCAATAAAGCCCAGCTCAAAGAAGAATCGCGTGAAGCAGGGATCTTCTTCGGAAAAGGTCTCAATAAAGAATACCGCGATTGGGTCTTGAATTCTGGACGCGCCCCTACCACTGTCATCGAGTGGATGCAGTGCGCGGGAGAAGCAAGAACCGCAATCGCCACGAGACATATCCTAGAAGGGAAGGAATCCCGGTATGAAAGAAAGTTCATTCATTACCGAGGGGGTTCCCGTGATCCTGATGCGATGGACGTTGATCAAAGAAGGCGAAACGTACGCCGATCAAACGATGACGTCACTTGCTTCGAGTGTGGCAAAAAGGGCCACTACAAGCGTGACTGTCATGCTCAGTCCCAGAAGACCAAAGGCCACCCTGGCATTCGAATCGTTCTTTCCGATGATGGAAAGAGGGTTGCTTACGTAGGAGAGCGTCTGGCAATGGCCGACGAAATGAAGGCATACGGTCTGGATGGGAAGGGTTTTTAAGTGGGACCGCCGATACTCCTAAGGCAGGTCCCGTATCCATGTTATCTGCAACTTGTACTACCACCGTAGACGATGAATCGACTATGCGAATCGGATCGCCTGTGGGAAGAGCTTGGTTGCCGGATCATGGGGCAGGAGTTATGTGCTGCATCGACTCGGGTGCAGAGGTCTCGCTCATCTTGGAGCGAATCGTTCAAAAAAATTGGAATCCCCACCTATCGCGTCAAGAGTCGGTTCAAGACGACCTCCTTCACCGGAAAGGACGTGGAGTGGATTACCAGAAAAGTTTCGGTACGGTTAATCATCAAGAATCGACTCGTTCGGGTCAAGTGTTACGTTGGGCCGCTGATCGGAAAGGAGCATATCCTCCTTGGAATGCCGTTCCTCCGCAAATTCAAGCCGCGAGTAAACTGGGAAACCAACAAGATCGATTGCTGGGATGATGGGTACGTACCCACGAAGGAAACTGATCTTGCCATATGGAAGATGGTCCCTTGGGACTATGAAGGATATGCGGTCAAGATCAATGAGGACGGTTCTATAAGAGAACCAAAGGTAAATATCAACAAGACGACTTTGTCAACGGAATTGGAGGCCGCGCTAGCGTCCACCAAAGAAGAGGTCAAGTTGCCGCCCGAATATCAAGAATTCGCCAAGGTGTTTTCCGAGGAAGACATACCGCTTCCCGTCCATAGGCCAGGATTAGATCATGAGATCCGGCTCAAGGACGATTTCAAACCGAAGAAAGCGGCAGTCTACCCCATGTCCCCTGACGAACTCAAAGTATTGGACGAGTTCCTCGAAGAAAATCTCAAGTGCCACAAGATTCGACCTTCTACATCGCCACAGGCCGCCCCAGTGTTCTTTGTTGTGAAGAAGGATGGTAAAAAGAGACTAATCCAGGATTATAGATATCTCAACTCTTTCACCATCCAAGACGCACACCCACTCCCAAATGCCCAGGCGCTGTTCGACGAATTAGTCGAATCAAGGTACTATGCAAAATTTGATATTCGATGGGGCTTTACCAATCTGCGAGTATGAGAAGGAGACGAATGGAAAGGAGCCTTCATAACCCCGAGAGGGCTCTTTGAACCAACGGTGATGTTTTTCGGGCAGTGCAACTCACCGCCCTCTTTCCAGAGATACATGGATCGGACTTTCGACAGTCAACGAGGCAAACAAGTTGGCTACATGGATGACGTCGCGATTCACGCCAAAACCCGTGAAGAACTCCGTTCCCGTGTTCGGGAGTTCTTAACAATTTGTCAAAAAGAAGGACTCCGGCTGAAGATCAGCAAATGCGTCTTCGAAGCCGAAGAAATTGAATTCTTAGGAATGATCATTGGGAAAGGTCGCATGGAGACTTCGCCAACGAAGACCGATGCGATCGCATCCTGGACCGCCCCTGACAACTTAACGGGGCTTCGCCGTTTCCTAGGGTTCTGCAATTTCTACCGGAGGTTCATCCCGTCCTTCTCAAGCGTCGCCCGTCCCCTGCATGACTTAACGAAGAAAGGGGTTTCGTACAAGTGGAGCACCGAGTGCAACGGAGCTTTTGAAAAGTTGAAAAGTTTGTTATGCTCTGCCCCGGTCCTCTCTATCCCCGACTTCGCAAAGCCATTCGCCCTCTTCACCGATGCCTCGAAGCTTGGTACCGGTGCTGTTCTCGCTCAGAAAGGAGCCGACAACGAATGGCACCCATGCTCCTATCTGTCGCAGTCGCTCGTCGGAGCCGAACAACGATACCAGGTCTACGACTTGGAAATGTTGGCGGTAATTCGCGCGCTGAAGGCCTTCCGGCCTTACCTGTTGTCTCCGGTTGAACCAACCGTGGTCTTCACAGATCACAAAAACCTGGAGTACTACCGGGAGCCTCAGCAGCTCACCCCGCGCCAGGCCCGATGGGCTTCTACAGTCCAATCCTACCCAATCAAGTTCTCTTGGCAAGCAGGACGTTTGCAGGTCCCTGCTGATACCTTGTCGAGGAAAAACGAGTCCGAGGAGCCGGCCCCTGTGGCCATGGTTCTGCCCCCAAACCTTTGGCTTAGAGAGGGGGTGGACACACCGATTCGACTCGTTTCTCCTACCTTTTCGCTTACAAAAATTCAAAAACAAATAAAAATTAACAGATGTATACGTGTGGGACGTCTTCCCACGAAAACAAGACGGTCCGGAAAACAAGAAAAACCCTACTCTCGCCCTTCTGAGGACGCGTTAAAGGAGAAAAGGGTTCCCCGAGGTCGCCCATCTGAGGATGATGTAAAAGGACCAAAAGGGGTTTACGTGGTTTCAACGGACCTGTATAATGAAATCAAGAACAATGCTACAAAAAGGAAGGAAGGACCCGAGGTTCGGGACAACGTAACCGTCGCCGAGGACGGAACGAAATGCTACGGAACCACTCGGTTATATATCCCTCCGGAAAATCGACAGCATTGCATGCGCTCCTATCACGATTTGGAGTCGGCTGGCCACCCCGGTCAGAAAGCAATGCTCGCAAAAATGAGAAAAGAGGTATGGTGGGAGAAGATGGGAAAAGACATCAAGGACTACGTAGCCGGTTGCCCGGCTTGTCAAGGAAGTAAAGTCTCGACTCATCCCCCTCGTCCCCCTATCACCCCTCACGAGACTGCAAAAACGGTTCTGCCGTTCCAGCAGATCTCCATGGACTTCATTACGGACCTCCCCGTGTCGGGAGATGAAAAGTTCGACTCGATTCTCACGGTTGTCGATCAGGGGCTGTCAAAGGCTGCCCTGTTCGTTCCGTGTCACAAGACAATAGACTCCGTAGGTCTCGCGAAGCTGTTCCATCGGTTCATTTACGCCCGATTCGGATTGCCGGAATCGGTGATCTCCGATCGAGGACCGCAGTTCGCGTCATCCTTTACTAAGGAGTTGTACAAAGCGATAGGAATCAAAACCAAGCTCTCTACCGGGTATCATCCGCAGACGAACGGAGAAAGCGAGCGGGTCAACCAGGAAGTGGAAGGGTATCTTCGTCTTTATTGCTCCGAGTTTCCCAACTCGTGGAGCAGCAAACTTCCCTCCGCAGAATTCGCCCATAACTCCCGGATCCACTCCGTTCATCAAATGACCCCGTTCTCTCTCTTGCTTGGTTATGACCCCTCCCCTTACCCTGAAACGCGGATCACTCCCGTACCATCCGTGGAAGAAAGATTGGAACGGCTGGCAGCAAGCCGAGATGTCGCCATCCTGGCACACAAACAAGCGCAGGAACTGATGAAATCTTGATCCAAAGGAACTTACGTTCCCCCGAAGGTCGGAGATCTCGTTCTCCTGGATACCAGCAAACTGCACATCAAAAACCAGTGTGACAAGATTGCGCCCCGACGTCTCGGGCCCTTCAAAGTGACTCATCAAGTGTCACCTGTCGCGTTCCGATTGGACCTGCCACCAACGTGGAAGGTACATCCTGTGTTCCATGGGTCCCGAATATTCCCCTTTGTCGAAAACGAGACATATGGAGCTGCGCCCGCAGCACCATTACTGGAGTTGGTGGATGATGAAATCGAATGGGAGGTGGAATCTATCCTAAACCATAAAACCGAAGGTCGCCGCAGTAAGAAAAAGTTTTTGGTCAAATGGAAAGGGTTTCCACATTCGTCAAACACTTGGGAACCCGAAGAGCATTTAAAGGAGCACGCTGAGGACGTGCTGGACCAGTACAAACTCGCTCGACACCTTCGAAGTTGATGGATTCCCCTCGCTCCGTAAATACAGAAAACGACTATGCCGACCTCCCCACCCCCGATGAATCCTTTCGCCTCTCCGACGACGACGGTCTCGTTCCCTCAGTCTCCTCATATGCCCCAACCTCGCCTCCAACATCCCCCACCGGCTTTTATGTGTCCGGGTACTCCTCGCCCGTGTCCCAGCCCGGTTCGTTACAGGCCCTTCAACCCCGACCTCGCTCCACGCGCCCACTCCTGGGCATCACGGTCAGACGCGTCCCAACCCCGAAGGCCAGAGTCCTCCCTCGGGAGGACAGTAACCGAAAGGGAAAGGATAAAGCGCGGGTTGACCATGACTCCGATAGTTCAACCGCCGGGCCCGTCCGCCCCGATGCTCCCGAACCTTCCCACGTACGCCCCGCTTTCGCCACCTACGCTAACCAAGGCGATCGCGCGGCCCTCGAGGCACTCGCCGCCACCGCCCTTGCCGGGAATGACAAGCAGCGACTACCAGTCCCAGCAAGTGAATACGTGGACATTGTTCGGGCACTTGACGTCTTCCACGACGGGGACCACATTGACGGGTGCACATCAGAACAGGTTGAATATTTTCAGATGCTGTCTGAGGTCTACAGAGCGTCAGACGTGATCAACGGACTCGTATCCAAGATCCGAACTAGGAAGCTTACCGGAGTAGCGCCCATATCCGAGGTAATCATGATCGGCATGCTGGAAGAAGCTTCTGCCGAAATTACAGAAGCCATCACTGGCGGAGCTTATCACCACCTTCGCCAACAGCAGATTAATGAATTCCTCGCGCCACCCGCTTCCAGAGTTCTTGATCGGATCATCCCAAAGGAATCCGTCACGCCTACGCCTGCCCTTAAAGCAGATGTCACCGACCAGGAGAAAGAAAAAGAGTGGAGAGCGGTTGAATTAGGGTTCGTTGACTCCAGCGAGCTGTTTAAAGAAGTAGGTGCCCGCTTGGGAACTGGGACTCACAACTCCGCTTGGGAGGTTTTAATGCAGGATGCGTCCTGGGCCGGAATGCACAAAAACTACTTCAATGCCGTGCACTCCTCCGACCCTCTCCCTGCAACTCCCTTCGTCCCCGTCCCTGGGGATCAACTTCAGTTCTACCTCGGAGGACAGTCTCCAGTACCCGCCGGGCATCCTTTATATGCACACGCGTGCTACCAGTGTCATTACTTGGGACATTGGTCGTGCCGCAACGGACGTGGCTCCCGCTTTACTCCAGCCTACGAAGAGCCGCCATCTCCATCGCCACCGTCGCCCGTTGCCCACCGCACGCGTTCCCGCATTTATACTACTCGCCGACCCCTGTCGACCCGCCCTACGAACTCAGCCGGCCCGTCCTCAAGGGTCTGAGGACCTTAGAGGGGGGGTGATGTTACGCTTCCGTTTTCCCCTATCCCTTTTTCACGCCTTTACGGTCACGTGCGTCACGTGCCTCGTCGCGTCCCTGGTGGTCGTCGCGATACTAGGAGTACGAATGTTACGCGGAGACCTCGGATCACCCACTGTCCAGGTATTTCCAACACCTGTCGAGACTCATCAATTGTGATCTGTCCGTGACGTTCACCGCTCTCGTGATCCCCGTGATTGTCGAGATGTCTCTTTCCTTCTCTCTGACTCTTCCTGACTCACATATGTTGCCCGTATGTTGTACTATAGTTCCGGTGTCTGGCTCCTTGCTGCGCATTGATGGCGCAGCCGGTATAGCCTTCGTTCCCTTGCCTATCCCCATCTCTGACACCGTATGACTCTTATTTATTTGACTGATTAGTTCGTTGACTGCTGCGGATACGCGTCGCGATGCGTCTGTCGCGACTGGTAGGGTACTCGTACTTAGGGGTATATAAACCCACGTACTTTACCTTGTATCCTCAGTTTTTCGATAGCCTGCAACTGAGCTAATAACTTTGCTTTAATCCTTGTTCGGCCTCCGTGCGATTAACCTTAACGGTTTCGCCAGTAGAAAGAACCTCTGTCGGATTCTCGCAATACCTCAGCCATAGGGGTTACGACAAGTTCAGCCCGTGGACTCCCACCTCGCGCGCTTCATGCCTATTCCATTTGAAGAAGTCACCGCGCTCGGGCATAACACTTCTGGCACGTATGAATAAGCCGCCACTCTGTCAAATATGCAGAGGCGGACACAATACTTCCAATCATCAATCTGGATCTGGATCAGGATCCTTTCGCAGTTACCGTGGAGGTCGCAGAAGAGGTCACAGAGGTCATGGACGTGGATGTGGAGGTTACACTCCCTATACTCAGCAACAGCAGCAAGGTTCTGGTTCTCGTGGCCGAGGCCAAAACCGTCGCCGAGGCAAGGGCAAAGCCCGAGCCAATAATCTCGAAGTAGAAGGCACAGAAACTATTGACGCTGCCTATATCGAAGAACTCCCTGAGGGTTCTTATGATCCAAACTCTAGATCTTGGGATATCTACCCAGATCAACAACACTTCGAGAATGCTGCTGAAAATTTTGACTTCGATTTGGAGCTTGATGCTCTCGAAGTTCCACACCGCGAACCATCTCCCGAATATTCTCTCCCAGAAGCAATTCCGGTCGAACGAGTTTATTCTTCTGACCTTAATACTTATCTCGGACAACATGTTATAACTGAAACCGAGACTTATGATCCTGATCTTTCTTGCCAAGATTTACAAATGGCGATGGAAACTGTTGGGGAATCCCCCAATTATCCAGTTGATGTTACAACCGGAAATCTTGCTCCTTGGTATCTGGAGGAAATTCAGAATTTCCAACCGGATCAAGTTGAGTTAGTACTGATTCGTGTCAACATTCCCGGATCTAATTCATGCCAATGTTCTATTTGTCGCCGAACAGCCACAACTTGCAACCTGCTGGAGGTTTCCCTTCGGGAATCCAAGCAACGGGAGTACTCGGACTCTCATCCGAGGAAGATTTCCCTTCCCCCTGCTGAGCAGGACGGGTCATGTGCGAGTGGTTCCCTCGAACCCTCAGTATGAATGGGAAATTCTGTTTTGGCTGGCGAGAACTTGGTGGAGAACCAGAATGTTAAGGATAATGGCACTGCATCTGAGACGCAACAACGGACTTTTGATCTCTCTTCCCCTCGACTTCAAGGACAGAATAGTAGAGATGGAGAATCTCTGACAATCCGTACTTGTAAAAGCCGCTAAAAAGCGTGCTAAGCCAATGTCCTTATCTCAATTTCACGAATCTGTGCCAGATAAACCTGTTGTAAAACCTTTTCGTATAAAGCATAATCCAGACATCGAATATGATCCAAACGAATCTGCATCTGGGTATTTACCCATGCAATTCGATGGACATGCTTTCGATTCTTATGACTTGTACCCCTTGGGTGTGCTACTGTCATATGCGAATCTAAAAAAGAACCTTCCAAAGGGTGAGTTTTTGTGGATGTTGGATTCTGGAGCATCACATCATGTGACTCCTTTTAAAACTGATTTCTTGACCTATTGAGAATTTAAAAATCAACCTTTGGCCTCTACTGCAGGCACCAAAAAAGGTTCAACTTCTCGGTCAAGGAACAGTGGTTATTTGCCTGGAAAATGGCAGTAACCTGCCACTACATAATGTTGTTTACAGTCCTTTGCTTTCAAAGCGACTATGTTCTCGAAATGCACTCCTAAATAACGGATATCGGAGCACCGCGACACTTACTGGCGAGACTATCAGAGCACCAAATGGCCAGATTGTCCTTGAAGCAAAAGTGGCTTCACTGACTTCACCTCTTCATTGGTTTGTGGGCGTACCACTTCCACCTACCACTGCTTTTGGGGTCCTTTGCCCTTTGGTCAAGGAAACACAAGAGTCTCTCTGGCATAATTGCATGTGTCACCCTGCCAATACAGTTCTCAGACATATTCGCAGATTAGGCCTTAAACAAGATATCACATTACAGGGGGAGACTACCTCTTGCAAAGGTTGCGCACAGGGCAAACTTTCTTCTGAAGCCTTTAAACCTTCTTGGAAGCGAGCAACTAAACCTCTCGAGTTGGTCCATGCTGACCTTCTTGAATTACCTGTCGAATCTTATTTTCGGTCCAAATATATCTTAACCCTCTTGGATGACTATTCGTCCTACGGTTTCTGTCTATACCTTCGCAACAAATCCGACACTTATACTGCTTTTGCCAATTGGATGGTGTCTATGCAAAATACTACTGGGCATCCTCTTCTTGCACTCCGTTCGGATCGAGGGGGAGAGTTTATGGGTTCTACTTTCAAAGCGCTCCTTTCTTCGCACAGCATTACCCATCAATTGTCTATTGCCGACCAACCTCAACAAAATGGTCGTGCAGAACGCTTTAATTGGACTATTTCCGAAAAAGCTGGGACCATTTGACATCATGCTTGTGTTCCAAAACGCTTCTGGAACTTTGCCTTTGATTGTGCACTACATGTGTACAACCGAACTCCTCTCAAAAGGATTCAATTCAAGACTCCAGTTGAGCTTTTCCTAGGAAAAATTCCGGATGTCACATACTTTCGCACCTTTGGCTGCAAAGCTTTTGTATGGGTTCCGAAAGAACAAAGAAAAGACAAATTGGAACCTCATGCAGTCGAAATGATTTTCTTAGGCTACGAGCCTAATACAAAAGGATATCGGTTCCTACACGGACAGAAGATTATTCTTTCTCGTACTGCAAAATTCGTAGAAGACTTTTTTCCTTTTTGCTCTGGTCAAAACAAATCCGAAACCTTTGACCCCGATACCGAAGACGACCATGAATCATCAGTTTCCGATACTGAAAGCCTACATTCACTTCCGGATCCTGATCAGATCCAACCGCCGCCTCATCACCAGCAACCACCAAATCGTCCTAATACTCCACCACAACAAAACCCACAGCAGAGAGCTGCGGACCAGCCTAGAGCTCAACAACAAAGAAGAGCACCTGCTGCTGCACCATCAGTCGACCCTCGTCATCTAAGGCATCCTCATCAACCTGAATTTATTCAAGGAGACTCACACAATGTTCGCAGAGCTCATCCTCCTGCCAATAACAGAGAACCTCGTCCTAAGCGTCGATATATACCAGTATCTTGTCCTGGGAATCTCTATGGAGACAGACCCCCAGTTGAAATCGAACAAGATATACAAAGAAATCGGGATTTAGCACAACAGTGGATTCGTAATGCTGAGCAACATGCTCGCAATTCCAGAGAAGATATTCGGAGATATGCAGAAGAAAGAAGACCTCCTTCTCCGAGGCTACCTCCTGCTATGATTCCTCCTGAAGTTCCTCATCAGTGGACTGAACATCCACAAGGAACTACTCCTTCATCTCCTGGATCACCACTTACTCCACTACCGGATACTCCTTCCTCACCTAAAGGCATGCCAGACCAACATGCTCAAATGCCTGGTCCTGATATGCATTCTTTCGAGTTTGCATTAGCAGCCAGGGTGAAGGAATCTCCAGAACATTATAAAGATGTGCTAAGGTTATCTCCCGACTTACAAAAGAAATGGTTCGATGCTATGAAAGACGAATTAAAGTCTATTGAAGAAAGACAAGTTTGGACTTTGGTGGATCCTCCTAAAAATCGGAAACCTGTAAAGTGTCGATGGGTTTTCGCTATTAAAAGTGATGGTCGTTACAAAGCTTGTCTTGTGGCAAAAGGCTTTACACAAGAATTTGGTACCGACTTTGAAGATACCTTCTCTCCAGTGGCTCGCTTTGAAACAGTTCGCATTCTACTCGCATTTGCTGCCCAAAGAAATTGGGACACAGAAGCCCTGGATGTTAAAACTGCCTTTCTATATGGCAACCTTGATGAAGAAATTTATATGGAGCAACCAGAAGGTTTCAAAGTTTCGGGTCAAGAACACAAGGTTTATCGGTTGCTTAAAGCCTTGTATGGCTTAAAGCAAGCTGCACTGGCATGGAATAAAGCCCTTCATCAATCTTTACTCGCTATGGGCTATATTCGATCCAAAGTGGATGCTGGGATTTATATCCATATATCCAAAGCTGGAATCGTCATCTTTCTCATCTATGTCGACGATGGACTCTTTCTAGGATCGGACAAACGTCTTCTTAAAGCCAAGAAAGAACAATTTATGAAGAAATGGGAATCCAGAGATCTTGGTGAAGTCAAGGAATATCTTGGCATTCAAATTCACCGAGATAGATCGAAGAAAGAAATTTATCTCGATCAAATACCTTATGTCAAAAAGGTTATTAAAAGGTTTAACATGGAGACTGCTCGAAATGTTCACACTCCATTACCCTCTGGATATCAACCGGAAAAAGCACCATCAGATTACCAAGCCACATCCTCTCTTCAGTCACAGTACCAATCAATCATAGGGTCATTACTCTATATGGCTCTCGGTACTCGTCCTGATATCACCTATGCGGTTATTCGCATGTCACAATATATGGCAAATCCTACCGAAGATCATCGAAATAAAGCCTTGCATATAGTTCGCTATATTGCATCTACTCCAAAATTGGCTTTATACTATTCGGGAAATGAATCTCGAATCTATGGTTTTGCAGACTCTGATTGGGCTTCAAATAAAGACACTCGTCATTCGACTACCGGTTATGCCATGTATCTTGGCAATTCCCTTATATCTTGGCGATCTCGAAAACAGAAGACTATCGCACTCTCTTCCACTGAAGCTGAGTATATGGCTTTATGTGACTCTGCCAGACAAATCAAATGGCTCTCAATGCTATTTGATGAACTTAACTTGAAGACCGAGAAAACTATTCTCTACTGCGATAATATGGGAGCTTGCTTCATTGCAGAGAATCCTGTATCGGATGGTCGTTCAAAGCATATTGACATCCAATGGCACTTCGTTCGCAAATGTGTTCAAGATAATTTGTTCAGTATTGAATACGTTCAAACTGACAAACAAAAAGCAGATGGTCTTACAAAATCATTAACTTGGCAGAAGTTCGAAACTAATTGCTCGTCAATGGGTCTTGTGACCTTACCATTTTAGAGCGAGGGGGAGTGTTGGAAATATCCGTAATAGTTCCGACGTCTAGATTGATCCAGACTTACACGTGTATCAACACGTTGTTCATCACATGACAATCCTTAGCAATCAGCTCCACAATGATGTCATGGTGACATCATATTATACGTCATATTCCATGACCTTCTGCACTATTCCTTACTATACTGAGTAGTAGTTTCCTTTTACGCTACTGGTCCGTGCGTACCTACTCATGTATATAAACTTGGGGATTTCTTCCTCAATCCCCATCGAATTCTACATTTGTTCTTCACTTGTCTATTCGACAACTGAGCCCCTCAACGCTTAACAAAGCTTTTCATCAAACGCTACTACCGTTCTGAATAAAGGCAAGTGTTCTTGCCATTGCTCTTCGTTCTTTCCGTTCCTCTGCGCAATAGGGTGGTTGTTCCACAAACTGTTATCATTCCCACTGAAGTTGCTCAAACAGGTGTGCCCTATTGGTTAGGGGAAAAAGTTGCATTCCTGTACTGACCAGTGTCATGTAACTTGTTCTTGTTCTGTGCAGGCAATGCAGATGATCATGTTCCTGCACCAGTTGTTACTGATACTGCTATTTCTCCACCTACTGGAGCCACCTGTCCAAGTTCTTCTGCACCCTCTACGAGAGTCTCTATTCCTGGGCTAATGGACATTACCACTTGTGCATATTTTCCCCAAGGTGATGAGGATGATGCCCCTTTATCAAGTGAAGGAATACCCAAGGGCATGTGTTTTACCTGTGATGATAGGCAAAGTCTAATATCAGTGACCAGTGACAGCTCCTACTTACTGCCTAAATCCCACCCAAGCTAGGGAGCATGTCAATCACATTGATCGTTTTTGTATCTTTGTCATGGGCAGAGCAAATGCAGGTAAAACAACTATCTTGCAGAGGCTCTGCAACTCTATGGATCAACCAGAAATTTTTGATGGCAATGGAAGGAAGGTATGTGAAATGTGCTATAATTCTTCATGCCTGTTCAAAGTACTTGGATATGTTCAGGTTGATGCTGGTGCATTTCAAGGTTCATTGAGGGTAAGATTATGCCCTAGGGTTGCATGTAACTTGTAATTGATGTGTATTCAGCATGGGGACCACAGGATTGAGTATGAACTGGCATTCAAGAGTGATCCTCACTATGTGTTTCATGATTCCTGTGGTTTTGAAGCTGGCAGTGAGGAGCAGTTCAACATGAAGAAATTTGTGATAGATCATGCCAACATGCCCAAGCTGGAGAAATGGATTCATGCTATCTGGTAAGAATGCCATGATTGATGTGCTAAGTGGAGTGGAGTGTTCCTTATGAATGATGATTTAGGTTTTGCATTCTATTGAGTGAGGGCCACAGGATGATCACTATAGCTGAGAGGAATTTTTTTGATGAATGTGACACAGGCCATGGTATGTCTATACCATGTTGTGATATGCACATGGGTGTGGGATTGAGGGTTTACATAGTGCCAGTAATAGTGTTGTTGATGAAGGCAGGCACTTTGGAGGTTGAGGCAATTCAGGAGATGGAGGAGCAACAATTGGGGGTGAATGAAGAGATTGCTGCTATAGAACAAAGGATGTTGGATGAGAATCTGGTAAAGGTCAAGAGGTGGTTGAATGAGTTGAGGTTCCCACCCCATGACTTTCTGCCATTGAGAGGGAAGTGCTCTACCATAGCCATGATATGTGGCAGACCTAGTCAAAGGGCACTGCAGGGATGCAACAAGAAGGTGCAGATTGTATTGACCTACTGAAATGTACAGTGAATGCTCTGAAAGAAGAAAGCTTGCAAATGCTTCTGATATCAACACAGCAGTCCAGCATAGCACTATGTATTGAATTTGCCATAAAGAGTTAAGCATAACAATTGCAGCTGTGACATGTATTGACAATATGAAGAGGATTGAAGATGTACATGAAGTGGGGATTGGATCATCATGAGCCAACAAAAGTGGCAGCTGTTCCAGTAAGTCAGTTTCCATATGTATGCATTAGGAGTTGCATGGTTGGAGATGATTGTATGCTGACTGCCATCTGTTGGGGTGGTGATAGTATGTTAGTGGAATCATGAGTGGTAGTGGGTGCAGGCTGATGATGTTTGCTCTCACCCATGTGAACAAGAGAAGTGAAAAGCCTACCAGTCATTACAGTACTGTACAGGGTTTTACAGTGACTTCCAAAATTGATTCAATGTTTGCACATTTTGGGTTGTTTGTTGAATTGATCAGGAACAAAGACAAATAAGACCAAAGTGTAAGTTGATGACATAAACCACTTGCACAGGGCTATCCATCAAAAAAAAGATTATGTAATTTGAATTAGTATCCATGGCAATATACTTGATTTAAATCACCATGTCATTGAATCAATTTTGTAACTATGTATTGGATCCATCAGAATCCAACCAATATCACATAAAACAATTTCAAAAATCATCAAAGATGGTTGCTATGGTTATTGTACCTTAGCAACCATTTCAGTTCAAGCTATTTAACCACTGTCTATGTTGTCAATGCTTCCTAACTATACTATGCACCCCATCTCCTCTGCTCAGAAGGCAAACATCATTTCTCTGGCCTGTAATGGTCATTCTACTTGCACTATTGCCTCCAGGCTGGGTATCAGCCAGTCTACAGTCTCCAGGGTGCTCAAGAACCTTCTTCTGGATGTCCTGCTAAGCTTTCATCCACCTCTCAACATGCTATTATTACACAAATCACCACAGGCAAGGCCACCAATGCTGTTGAGATTACAAAGAACATCAATTCCATAATCTCCAATCCAGTCTCCTCACAAACAGTCAGAAGGGTCCTCAGAAAACATTCATTCAAGGCTGTAACAAAGAAAAAAAACCACTCCTTTCTATAACTCACAGGAAGAAGTGATTAGCCTTTGCTCTGAAATACAAAGAATGGACTGTGGAGGACTGGAGAAGGGTTATCTGGTCAGACAAGACCAAAATCAATAGGATTGGGTCAGATGGGAAGGTTTGGGTGTGGAAACAGGCAGGAGAGGGGCTTATTGAGAGAGAGATACAGGGAACAGTCAAGCATGGAGGAGGAAACATTATGGTATGGGGATGTATGGGCTGGGAAGGTGTTGGCCACCTTGCAGAGATTGAGGGGAGGATGGATGCCAACCAATATGTGGACATTTTGGAGAGCCAGTTGCTTCCTAGCTTGGGAGATTCTGGAATTCCTTTGAAGGATGTTATCTTTCAACAGGACAATGACCCAAAACATACCTCCAAAAAGGCCAAGAAGTGGTTGGAGGACAACAATATCAATGCTCCAGACTGGCCTCCACAGTCTCCAGATATGAACCCCATTGAACACCTCTGGAATCACATCAAACAGGAGCTCAACAAGTATTCAACACAGCCAAAGGGAGTTTGGGAGGTTTGGGAGAGAGTGGCAGTGGTGTGGATTAATGTAGATCCAGGAGTGTGTCAGAATTTAATTGAAAGTATGCCTAGAAGGGTCCAAGCAGTGATAAAAGCCAAGGGAGGTCATACAAAGTATTAAAATTATCAGTTTCTATATCTCTGATACACACTTCCAAAATTGATTCAATGACATGGCAATTTAAATTGTATATACCTTTATGGATACTAATTCAAACTGTATAATTCTTTTTTTTTGATGGATAGTCCTGTGCAAATGGCTTATGTCATCAACTTACACTTTGGTCTTATTTGTCTTTGTTCTTGATAAATTCAACAAACAACCCAAAATATGCAAACATTGAATCAATTTTGGAAGTCACTGTATACTCTACAGGGGGCAGTGAGGCAGTAGAGTACTTGGAATTGGAATCAATATATGGGGACTGATAAGTTTTCAAGTGAAATCTTTTCAACAGAGGAATGAAGGGTTGGAGAACATACAGAGGACAAGAAAGAAAGATAGAAAGGGAAACAACCCCTCCAGGGTAGCATTGATACTACAGAACTCAAACCACAGAGGTAGGGAGGCATCAGTTTAGGCCTCAGCCCACAAGGTGCATGTGCTGTGTTGTACCTAGGCATGCAGCACTAGAAAGAGTATCATCCCCTGAGTAGATCTCACCACATGACCCCTAGAAACCTGGTCCACAGAGACTGCTGATGGGTCCAAACCAAGTCTATCAAACATGTGAAGTAGAGGTGCACCTCAGAGCCAGAGGATGGGCAGAGTAAGCACAGAGTGGATGGAACAGGCAGCAGAGTGGTGGGTGGAGTGATGGGGAATGTGGCATGAGTGCATGGTTGTGACATATGCTGATTATCCAGCTAATCTTATGCATGCAGCCTCTGATGTGAGAAGGTTGATGAGTTGGTCTCCAAACACTTGACAACTTCAAAAGCTATGACCCTACCACATGAATATCTTGCAGAGTGATTTAAGGCCCTTGGGTTGAGTGCACTTGATGGTGGAAGCCTGAAGCTGCATTTGTTGAGATGTCACAAGCAATGAGCATGACTGCAGCAAATACAAATGTACACTTCATAAAAGCTGTATATAACCATGGTCATGGCCATGGGTACTTACAGGTAGGGGTATTCACCACTGTTTCAGAACATTTCTGTAGTTGCATACACTCCATATTTTTACATCACAACAATGTATACAAGTAAACATAATGTTCCAAACTTCAATCATTCACATCAGTGGAGAAATGGCAGATATGAAATTTGTGTGTGACAAGTACCAACACCACACTGATGCCAGGCATTTTGCAGTGGAGATTGAATATTGAGCATGCCTGGCAAATTGATGATAAGTAATAGTCCCATATCCAGACATGCTACTCTTTCTATTGACCATCTACAGACTTTATTGGCCTTCTGACTCCATCAACAGCTTGTTTGCTGAAAACATATCAGATGAACAACTCCATACATAGTGACAATATCCACTTACACATGCGATGCTCAATGATGATTTTGATAATAGCATCACATAAATCATGCATATCACCATCATGGTCATGAAAAGCTGCCTTGACAGCTTTTGAAATGGCAGTCTGTATATTGGAGCTGTTGTATTCCTCCACACCCAATGACAAAACCTCCTGCCAAAGATGCTGCCCATGCTGCATTAAAAAGTAAGAATGCTCAGCAACAAGCAAGCATCCTAGAACAGTGAGTATATCCTGTGTGGACAATGGGAAACACTTACCAATGGCATGTTCAGCCATTGATTGAGGAGTTGGGAACTTCCCCAACAAAGTGACATCTTTGGGCAGAGCTGGCATTTGGACAGCACCATTGACTTCAAATTTTGACTGTTATTCTATATGTTTGCCTTAGACAAAGAGGGGTAGCAAGTCAATGCTTACAAGCTAAGAATTGTAACAGCACACATGTAACAAATATGGTCAAAGCATAGATGGATGAGACATGTAGCCAGTTATAGCTGCTGTCAGGCTGCACACCTCCTGCCAAAAAAGAGGTCAAACCAAGGGCACCACACAATCATGATCAGTCTATGTGCTCAAACAACCATGCAACCACTCACATTCTACCATACAGGGTGGTTTGGAGAATGAATAAAATTTAGCAAAAACCAGGGGCAACATGGCAGAACCACCTACCAGCTACAGGTCAAGTGGAACCCAAAGTATGGAAGCCAAGGGAATCAAAAAAGATCTGATATTGGACTAAATTCACACACATTCTGCCATACCATCACCATGAACGGTGCAAGGTTTCTCACTGAGCAGACATCCAGCTAAACATACCACAAAATCACTCACAAGCTGTCATGCAACCCACATCAAGTGTGCAAGTGAGGTCATTGAGGTATCCAGATAAACATGCCATGAAATCACTCACTTCCTGACATGCCACCAACATCAAGAGTGTAAAGTGAGGCCATTGAGCAGACATCCAGAAAAATGTGCCATGAAACCACTCACCTTCTGTCATGCCACCAACACCCAGAGTGCAAGTGAGGTCATTGAGCAGACATCCAGCCAAACATGCCATGAAATCACTCACCTGCTGTCATGCCACCAACATAAAGGGTACAAGTGAGCCATTGAGAAGACATCCAATTAAACATACCATGAAATCACCCACCTCCTGCCATCCCACCACCATCAAGTGTGCAAGTGAGGTCATTAGACATCCAGCCAAACATGTCATGAAACCACTTACCTCCTGTCTTGCCACCAACATCAGGAGTGCAAGTGAGGTCATTGAGCAGACATTGAGCTAAACATGCTATGAAATCACTCACAAGCTATCATATCACCACCATCAAGAGTGCAAGTGAGGCCATTGAGCAGACATCCAGATAAGCATGCCATGAAATCACTCACTTGCTGTCATGCCACCAACATCAAGTGTGCAAGTGAGGCCACTGAGCAGGCATCCAGCCAAACATGCCATGAAATCACTTACCCCCTGTCATTCCACCCACATCAAGAGTGCAAGTGAGGCCATTGAGCAGACATCCAGTTAACCATGACATGAAATCACTCACATACTGCCATGTCACCAATATCAGAAGTCATCAAATCCAGCATGAGCATGCCATTAATTACTCACCCCCTGTTAATACATGCAAGGGAACACAAAATGGGAACATCATTGACTCCATATGTTAGAAGAACTTGGTCACTTACATCACAATTTGGAAACCATTTCAGCAAATCACATTCCAACTCTTTTGCATCCACCTGCACTCTTCCCATGAAACCTAGCTCCATTCTGTTTCTCAATGTCCTTTAGTAGATCAGTATCTGTGCCAAAATACACTTGCTCACTTACTTGTGCACAGCATACTGAACACATAGTGTAATACTTGACTGCTGTGTTGATATAAGTAACCTTTGTAAATCTTCCTCATTCAACACATTTGCTGTCCAATGCATCAAAGTGCTGCAGTCTGCACTCTGTTGATCCATCTCTGCCACCAGGATTTTCTAGTAGCACTGTCTCTGAATGATGAAATACCCACTTTGAAGTGACAAATATCCTTTAGGTGGAGACTTGCACTTGCCAAGCTCATGCTTTATGTGTGCAAGCCACTTCTCCAACAATTCCCTTTCCTTTTCTGCAATCCTTCCCTGTGCTCCTCCTATCTCCCAACCCTCATCTTCAAGTTCTTCAATTGCATCCAGATTCAAGGTATCCACCTTTGTCAACAACACTATCACAGGAACTAGACAGATCCTTAGTTACATGACAATCAGCCAAGCAGAGGAATTCACCATGTCCTGTATCACACTCATTGAAGAATTTCTGCTCAGCAGCAGTTACTGTCCTGCAGCTCTCAGTCATGGGGATGCAAAACCTACATTCTATTGCCTTAGCCTGTAGTTACTCACAATGTATTCCTTACCAGATGACATGGATTCGTTCATTCACCCTCGGTGTGGCTGCACGGTCAACCACGAAGTCCTTCATCTGTTCAAACTCTTCTGCAGCCCCTGCTTCGAATCCACAGGAATCATGGAACACAAAGCCTGGGTTGCTCCGAAAAATGAGTTCATGCTCGATCCTATGGTAGCCACGCTGGGAACACTCAACATTCAAATGAACTTCCACGAGCCAACACAGCATCTTACCGCCAAAGTGCCTTGCACAATAGTACCATCAATCTGAAAATTGTTAGATACATGTTACAGTATTCTACCGACCCTATAGGATTATACCTTGTTTCCCTTGCTATCGAAGACCTCTGGCTTATCTGTAGAGTCGCACACTCTTTGGATGATGGTGGTTTTTCCGGCATTCGCTCTGCCCATGACCAGGATTCGAAAACGCTCAATGTTTTTCATGTATTCTTGAGCCATCTCAGAATTGAGACGGTAAGCAGGTCTAGAAGATGTAGTTGCTGTGACTCGGCATTAGACAATTTAGATTTCATGAAGAGCAACAATATTACCGTGCGGAGGAACTTCAATCTGAGAGAGAACTGGACTCGCCACATCGCCGACAAGATCACTAGCTTCTGTGTCCCCATATGAAGTACGTCATATTCCGTATGCTAGAACAATATCGTACCTGCAGCTGTAGCTTCGGTGGCTGTAGGAGTTAAATCATTTGAATCGCTCTGGCAGGCACGATGCGAATCACTGCCGAGAGACTTGAACCACTTCTTGATACGACCAGGAGCCATGTAAACGTAAGATACGACTCTGCGTACTTCACAACGCAGAACTTAAAGCGTGCGGAGGATCAGCGTGAAGCCCGTGGTCGTGATATCGACTCACAGCAAGTCGATCGATCTAAAGGCGCGTACTTCCTACACTGACTCATGCGCTTATGTAATCAAGTGAAGCTTGACAACGTTAACTTCCACAACAACAGCTTCAATTCCTTCTCAAGGCAAATATAAAAATCTCTGAGCATTTCCGCTATGCTCCATGATCCAATATCCAAAAGACTCTAACAAGGGTACGTTTGTTGTTTCTTCCTGTTCACGAGATCTCAAAAATCCTATTTCTTATGCCTCTCTCTGTGAAACAGATGAAGCAGCCTACGGATGGCATATCCATTTGCACCACCATCTACTTTGATGGATTTACTTCCTTCATCGATCCTGAACCGATTTTGGTAGCGCTATGACAGAGAACGGGTGAGTCTTGTTTGCCTTGTGTTTGCTCCCTAGCGTTGTTGACGGTTTCTTTTTTCCTCTTTGGCGTCGAAAGCGAAACGTATACTGTCAAAGCCAAAGGACGCGTTCCGGAAGATGTAGAAGCAGAGCCCGTGGGTCGCTGTATCAAATATCGACCAAACAACCAGACAGATCAGGACTAGTTCGCAGTTATATGTGCCCCTCGTTCTTCCACAACCTTGTCTTCCCCTTTGCAACCAGATTGACTCCGTTTCGTCAGAACTGTATTGTTATGCTATGTATTGCATCTCATTTGTTGCCCATTCAGCTTCATCCAAAACCATACAGGTCGAATTGTGAAGTGTGGCTTTCTGCTCTCGTTCGACGTGTACATGTATATTAATATCGTGGTGTCGGACCCCCTACAAGTCTTTGGTTGTCTCTGTACTACTCAAAGGTAACCTGACTGTCCTGCGTGCTTCGTTAGTTTCCAAACGACCAATGAACATGGTGAGTGATGGGCGTTGACACTCTGTACTTGAAGGATATCGTTGAATGTTCCGGGGTTTATGTAGTAAAAGAAAGCACGAGCTCTTCATCGTGTTGCCCTGGGCAGGGTATTAAATACCATCAAGTTGCACGGCAATGACAGCCATTGAAAACCGGGCGTGCACACAGTACGGACTTCAATACCCAATACCGACTTAACGCAGTTGTGGTGCTTTTATGCTTGGCAGCCCAGCTTCATGATTTTACTAACTGATTACTTTCTAAGCCCGTATATACAAAGGAAGTCTCATCACAACTGCAGCGCCCCCCTCTCTGGTGCTTGTGGAGTATGCCCTACTTACTTTCGTCCTCATGAAGCGTTAGTCATAGAGGTCACTGGGTGAAGGTAATGTTTTAACTTCCAACAGTTAGTGAACACAAGCCACGGTTCCCGTTGTGGTACGGCCAACGGTGATCTTCGAGCTTATCTAGTTCTTCTCTTCTACGACTTATTTTCATATTAAGTCCACCAGCTCTACTGTAGAGTCACCGTGCTGAAACTTGGAGTATGTAAATGACAATGAGTGGACTCAGGGGCTATTTATTCGTATTTGTTGTTGTCCAAACAGAACAAAATGCGTCCTCGTCAATGATGTTCGTGTAGAGAGTGAACAAAGGCAGTTGGTTTGTACGCGTAGGCCATGTCGTCCATAGCCTCCCAATTCGCGCGACAAGGGAGAAAGGTAGGCTGGAATTATGTTTCATTGGCGGAGCCCAATTCACATTTCAGATTGTGGCTATTGGAAGGAACTACTCTGAGCACATCAAGGAGCTCGGCAATACGAGACCAAAGGAACCGTTCTTCTTCCTCAAGCCTACCACTAGTTATGTTTCCTCGGGAGGGAACATCGAGATACCACGCGGTATACTTGCTCATCATGAGGGTGCGCTTACAGAGCCGTGCACATGTCCGAGGCATTTTTCTCTGCTCACACTGGACCCGTAGTCGAGCTTGGACTCGTTATAGGAAAAAGTGGCAGGGAAATCTCTCAGGAAGCTGCTGAATCCCATATTGCTGGATACGGTATGTGCTGATATGTAGACCATATACGCACGTCACTTTTACAAGCTCGTGTCTTCTATGCTAGCACTGGCCATTGATATGACGGCTCGAAACATGCAAGAGGAGGCCAAGAAGAAGGGTCTTCCATGGTCTGCCGTAAAGGGATTTGATACATTCACGCCAATAGGGTTCGTGTATATCTCCTCTATACTAGTTGTCATAGCATTTATAACTATCAGGAAATTCATTCCCAAGTCGACGGTCTTGGACCCTCATGAGCTTAGGCTCTCGCTGAAGGTAAGCTTAGTCGAACATTGTTGTTTAAGAGATAGTCTTCAGGTTCGCGCTTCAGGTCAACGGTATTACCAAACAAGATGGCACCACTGCCGACATGATCTTCCGGATCCCTCAACTGATCGAACACATTTCCTCTATTATGACTCTGGAGGTGAGAGACATGGCCATTTATCTCTAAGAGCTTAACTGACCCCAAACCCCCAGGAGGGTGATCTTGTCCTGACAGGCACTCCCTCAGGCGTTGGGCCCGTTGCACCCGGCGACAATGTGGAATGCGCTGTAGCTGATGCCAGCGGCAAGGTCCTGGATGCCATCGACTTTACGGCGGTCGCAAGAACTGGTGGTTACCTGTTCAAATTATAGCTGTGGTATGCTTTTATATCCCAATGCTGCATCATCACCATTTGTACACGTCCGCTGTGAAATAGAGCATATACTAAACTTCATCGGCACTACAATTAAGAACATTATCCTCCGCCCAGTATAAATACCTGCAGCGACAGTGAAACGCCACGCATCCTAACTACACTAACCTCGCCAATTAGCTATCCCAACCACTGTTCCGTACATCATCGATCCGTTCGTTCACCTCTTCCAGTGATATCGTCTGCAAGGCATTTTCCGAAACGCCGCCAGTCATGTTGCCAAACTCATCTCCCTCAGAATCGCCCTCGGTTTCTGAACCGCTAGCAAATGTCCAGCTCCCGGCAGTTGGAGTAAGGTCGCCATCTCTCACACTGTCCGAGTCTGCCGAGTGGAATTCCCCGAAGTCAAACGAATCGTCCTGAAGACAGCGACGAAAACGACGTCGAAAACTGGATAGGCTCTGATGTCGGGGTTCCAGCCGCATCAGAGAAGGGACCAAAAGCGTCGTCCTGCAAATCAATCAATACGGGAGCGGTAAGAATTAAGGAGGATCGTAAGGACCTCATCATAATGGGCTCCGAAAGGATCATCGGTGAGCGCTTCTCTGAGAGGCGCAGAGGAGGATGCACAAAAGGCGTCCTGGATGCGTTTGTCGGTTTAAAAAAAAAATTCAAGAAAAAGTATACGAACATCAAAGCCGCTAGATGCTGATATTTGTGCGTTGTTTTGATGACGGCGAGCTGGGGGTGGTTTTCCCAAGTCAAATGTAGAATGTGCCAACCAGCCGCCATCTTCTTCGTCTTCATCGTCGTCTGCATCAGAAGAGAAAAATTCTGAGTGCATCTCTTGTGCCAGATACCGCGCGAACTGGGGGGTCCCGGCAATTAAGACATAATAAAGAACAAGCAGACATATTAAGCACACCTGTGGCGGTCCTGTCCCGTGGTCGTCCTCGTCTTCGTCTATTGGCGCTGGACCGAAATCGGCACTCGTCTCCCGACTGGGCTTTGCAGCGGCAGCTCGCCTAAATTCACCCTTTAACATTGAGTTTCCGTTCGTCGTTGGACCGGCAGTCGACATAGACTTAGTATCTTCTTCGTCGACGGCCCATCGCGTGCCGGGTCGGGGAGCATTGACATTAGGTTTGCCACCCCCAAGCAAGCTTGTATCTCGTTTCTTCGTTTCATTGTATCTGCCTGTCACGTATTCAGACCAATCGGGGTGCGGCGCGTGCCGCTCTATCATCAGCCGCAGCTCCAGGGGATAATGCTCTAGTGCAGTGATAACGTCTTCTGACATGAGAGTAAGGTGGCCCATGTACCCCAAACGTACACCTTTGGGTTTGACGCTGAAACGCCGTCGTTACACGGCGCAATCAAATAGACCAAGACGGTAGAGCTTGCCTTTCCGCATCATTTTTCTTCTGCCCCTCAACTATGCGATGCATCAGTCGAGCATCTCGGAAGAGCGCTATGGTCAATTCTCGATTCAAGCCACCATCCACTCTGCCGGTAAGTATCTGGTGGATGAAATCGTAGACCACGCTGTGCAGAAAGTTGTTCCACGGAAACTCAAAGAACAGGTCCTGCAGCGGCAGAAGTCAGAACGATTAAGCAAAATTACTGTGAACTACTCACCAGTAGTACTGAGAGCACGGACTCCTGGAGGAAAACCTGTTTCATCCTCTCTCCTGCGGGTACTTCCGAGACAAGATCCCTCGTCATCCGCCTCGAACTTCGACGAGAATTGTTGGAATAAGCTTTCGACACCGGGCTATTCGAGATAGAACCTTCGCTAATTGGGCTCCGCCGAAGTACACCTTGATCGGGAGATGTTGACGAGGTCGTAATTGGAGAAGAGGACAGCATTGATGGAGACTCTATGGGTGCTTCAGTAGTCTCCGCCTGCGTGTCTTTCGTCGCTATGTCGTCCATCACGATTTCTTCCATGGCGTCGTCGTCAGAACTGCCCGGTTCGTCGCTCATGTCGTCATCTGAGTCTAGCATCGACGAGCCGCGTGGATTATGGATGGGCAACTCCAGCGCAGGTTCAACCTCATCTTGAGGGCCCTCATTCTCCTGCTCCGCCTCATCGCCAGATCCGATGGCAATTACGCGTGCTAGCTGTTCCAACGACGACAAACCGCCTTGCAATCGACCTTGGTTGTCATACAGGTAGTCGTGCTCTGATGAGCGGTTCAGGAGAGACATATTCGAACAGTGCAAAAGTTCTGCGTAAAGCTCGCAAATACGATACCGTTCGAACGTCAGCGGCTGGATGAGACCCACTGTCGTGGGCACTGGGCCTTGCTACTCCGGTAATGTGAGCCATAAGTAACGACTTCAATTCAAAATGAACGCACTGAGGAGCGTGGTTGCCGCAAATACCGTTGAAAGTCAGGCAGCCGTTCTGACATGACATCCAATAGTGGACCCAAATGAACAACACCCATACGGTCAACCATCTCGTTCATTGCGTTCTCCAAAGTCTCCCGTGCATTATCGGAAGCCATGTAGTTGCTGCTGGACTTGTATCAATCGATTCCGTAGAGTGTGGAAGAGGTATGGTTCGAAATAGTCTGAATTATTTTTCCGGATGAGCTCGATTACTATAGATATCGAGTGGACGACGGATGAAGTAGCAGAATGGATGTCTGGGAGGTCGTGGCCAAGGGTGTTGCCATGATCACTATGTTGCCCGTCGCCGGCGTATCGTTCGGTAGGCGATTGGTCGTTGTATTCGTAAAGAATATAGCCGACTAACGTATCTATACTTTCCCTTCGAGCGAGCTCACGAGCGAAGCGATTTGAAGCGGGAAGATTTTGAAGTCCGTCGGTTAAACCAGCACCCGGGGAAGGTGCAGCCATAGAGATGATACCTTTGATGAGTTCTGAGACTACCGCATGAACATCGCTGCTATGAGCAGGTGAGAGGAGGTCAATTAGGCGGCCCATGAGCTGTTCGCTGGACAACCACTGAGTAACAAGTCAGGTGAGACATGGACACGAGAGGTCACAAGAGCATACTTCTAGAACACCAGATCCTCCAGGTTGCTCGTCTAATTGGACGATGCGAACTAGCAAGTCGACTATGGAAGGTGCCTCGACATGGTGAAGTAAGCGCTCCACAATATTCGGTTGAGATTGGATGAAGGCAAGCATCTGGATATTGATGTGTCTCGTGCGCGACAGCATAGAAGAATAACGCAGACCACTTACATCTGCGGGCTTTTTTGTGAGGAAGACAGAGTTTACCTTGGCGAAGTGGGACGCCATGACCATTTCAGTCTTCATGTCTTCTGGTGACTTGTCGAGGACAATCTCCCAGAAGGGTGCCAGCAGCTCGTCGGCATTATTAACACAAGTCTCAACGACGGACCAAATTTCACTACAGAGCACTTCCGTGGCAACGTAAGGATATCTTGTGACCGCAGTCAAACGCGAGATGAACGGGCGCTAGAATTGGTCACGTACTTGAAGCGTCCCCTCTCTTCATGACCCTCAATCTGTCCAGTGACATAACCCAACAGACGCTTGAGAACATCTGTACGCTGAAAGTAGTCGATAAGCCTCGTGTTCTGAGCCTTGCATTCCTGTAGTAGATCGTCCTCGTCCAAAATCGCCTCAAGTGAGACGTCCTCCTTGTCTAGTAGGCTGTCGATAGCCGACACATTGTGGAACCCGAACCTGTATGAAAATTTTTGTTCAGGACTACGATATCTCTGAAAAGGCGGTAAACTACCTCCAAAACATGGAGACAGTTTCTTGGATGGAACGAAGAGAGACAAGTCTGTTTGTTAGGCCACTCGGCCTGGGGCTAGGCGCGACTTACGACAGAGTGCTATGTAGTGTTTAGGCGAGATGCCTAGATTGGACATCTGCGATCAGGAACTGCCTACTCTCAATGTATCACACAGAAACATCCGGCGTCCCCCCAAAGAAGAAAGGTATATCATTAAGAAAAAAGTCTGTAAGGTAACACGTGGGAAAAACAACTACCCAACCCACGAATGCCTCAGAGTCCTCAGAACTACTCTAGGTCAGTCTTAGAACCCTATCAGGCAACCGAGGCTTACCCGAATCTGGTAGCTCCCGCTCGCTTTAGTGAGATACCGCACCCATTTGATACTGTGGTAGTTGTTCTTCTCGAACACCTTGAGGAACCGGACGATCAGGCCAGACGCGGTGAACATCAGCACTTGGAAGTCGACATCGATTGGGGGCCGCGCCCACACTTGTCGAACAGTAGTAGAAGTCAGATCAGCCGTGGCCGTAAATGTGCATTCCTGGCCGCCTTGTATTCGTGGAATCCTGGGGGAGAGAAACGGAGCTCAGAACTAATGCGTCTCTCGAAACCTGACAACTCACTTCCATACAACGATATTCTCTGCAGGAACATACTTGGCTTTACCGCTTGCTACCTTGCAATCCACCGTCGTCGTATTTAGAGGTGTAGGTATCTTCAGTACGACATTGGTCGCTGACAGCTTAGTACCAAAGTTCCCTTTCACAGACACCGTGTATGACACTTGCGTCGTGCCGATCTCATTTACGGTTGGAATGATGCGCAACGGAAGCTTCACGTTCGACGTACACCGATACCTCAGAGAAGATGTTCAGTATAGAAGAGACGAGCGTCAAGTCGCTTACCTCATTAGCTCGAACTCGCCATCCGGCGGGATAAAGCTGATTGTACGGGTCGCGTCAAACTCGTTCAGCCGGACGCACTGGTGGAAGCGACAATCATCAAGTTCCACGGCATCACTGGCACCTCTCTCGTTCTTGTCGATGACAAGCTTATCATTGAGACCAAACTTGCATTCAGGTGTTCCGGATAAGTATGCACGCATTTGGATGTGTCCGTCGACATCTGCACGAAGGGCGGTGCCTAAAGGAATATCAACGACCTGACTCAGCTCGCCGATTCGGGTACGGACCTTTCGCACTCATGCTGAGATTTACTGTTTCTACGACATCCACAAATGCCTCGTTCTTCTTATACTTGACCTCGCCACGCCGCCAGCTGGTTGCACCGGTTGCTTGTGTGGTTATCTTTGAGGACTCCTCCTAATAGCTCGATTAGTATGGACTAGCGAGACGCAGGACGAGCATTACCGCCGCGTATGCACTTGACATTATGCTCTCTGTCGTGATGTATGACTTAAGAGTATCTGTCTCGCTGTTTTGAGGATATCCAAAGTCGTTAATTTCTATCATGTGCATCAGTAAGCTATCGCGTCCCTTTACATGAGGCACACACCATCAATGAGCTCGTAGATCAGCACGAAGTTGTTCTTGACAGCCTCCTCGTCTACCTTGCCGAAATACGACTTTGCGATGGATATCAAACGATAGCAGTACTCGAATACGAGCGCAGCATTGGCGTTAGTTCTAAGGGACATATGAGCGTCAAATAGGGACGGTTTTCTGGCGCTTCACTTGGTGACTGCAACTACATAGAGATTGTTCACCCGGACGTGAAAGAAGCTGGTGGAACCCAACGTGATGATGGGTGATCGCACGTCGCTATTTGATATAACCTGAATACGAAAGACATCTGCAATGGAGCGCCTAGATTCCAATCATGAGGTGGTGAGAAGGGGTGGAGGTGGAGAACTGACTTGAAGTCTGTCCGATATAGACGAGATATGAGGACCTGCTCACCGGAATGAATGACAATTTCAATGAAACGCGGAACAAAGACTTGCCTCTCCTTTTTGATTGAAGATAAAAAATGCCTTGCAAATGTATCAGCTACAAGTCCAAGAGTCGTCTTGCTCGTGCCCTTACCGAAATCATGGTCAACCGAAACGGGAGAGCGCACACGCCTGATCACATTTATAAAGTCACGTGAATTCATATCACTGCCAGTGGTTTGAATTGTCGGACCATGGCATGAGTGACCAGCCAACAGTCGTTTTCATCCCCTTCTAAGTGGGCCTTTCGCCTCCAACAGGTGCTCACTCACGTACAGCGCGTTCCATCTCTCTGGTACCATTGCCCCGCGGACACATGATGGAAGATACGTGAACATCTTTAACACAGACAGCAGACTTCAGTTTTGCGACAGGACGCTATACGAAAATGCCAGGTTTGCTGTAGTAAAGGATGACTACGGCAGGGTCAACCTGAAAGGCCCTTCGATTCGATGAGCTATCGCTGCCTCCCGAAACTCACATTCGCAAGCCAACGGTCGATGTTCCGTAGACCCCAATAGGAAAGCTGTGATCCTCTATTATACTAGCAACGTCATGTGCTCTGAGGAGAATGGCCTCTGGTTCAGGTGGATTATTTGCTCCTGAGTAGCCGTCCCCAACCCGGAGGCCATCTCTTCACGATGTCAGAGAAAAGGAGGATCCCTCTCGCCGGTTCCTCGTAGAGAATTCGAACCAGTTCTCCATGGTTACGAGCCGTACTCTGATGTTGCGCGTGTTTTTGCTTAGGCATAATGTAGATCCCTCGTTTTTGGCGCTAAGGCTGGTCGATCTTAGCTCTCAATGCTGGACACGCGTCTGGTCGCAACGTCTGCCATAACCTATATCGCCATTCAGCCGCTTAAACACGCCGTACTCGCCTTACTTCCACTCTGTACGTGAATATGACTGCCTGGATCTGACAAAACACTAGTTCCCGTTCACCGCGGTCATTCATTCCATTACATCCGATCTGGTACCAGCTGATGGTAGGTTTAATGGCATAGTCGTGGCAGCGAGCGCTGCTCAGAAAGTCGCGCATAGGTCAAGTAATATTTCCGTCGGGCCCCCCTGCTGTAATTCCAGCTAATACAATCCGTGGCTTCACTGCGACCTCCGTTGACCTGATCCGTCCAGTGATGAGATCGAAATGTCTGTAACTCAAAATGCTTGGCGTTTCGTCGAAGGTGTCCCGGTTCGTGCGTAGAGCCTTTTTGTTATCCTATGTTGTTTGCTACGCTACTGCGCCTGTTCCATAGGACTCCCAAGTTCTTGACGTCGGTGTACCCTTCTAGTAATTGCACTCAGTACTTGTCCGTGATCCATTGAAGCCGATTGTTTGGTGTTTCCGCCGTGGTGAATTATTCTTCCTGTGCATGGGAATGTTCGCAGCCTCAACAAAAGCAGTATAACGATTCGCACTAGCACAGCATTCTGAGAAGGATCCAAAATGAATTTGCTGTAAAGGCATGTACTCAAATTACTTTGTATTGCTGTCCCTCAATACGCTCCAACGGATGATTGTTGTTGTACGGCTATTACGCTGATCGAAGACTTCGATACATAGTCCGCCTGAAGCCAGATATCTGATATCCTCAGAGCGCTTCGTGTTTCAGTGGAGTCAACCGTGAAATGAATGCGGCGGGCCTGAACCCAACGGTTTGCAAACTTGTTTCTTACTAAGAACCTGCCTCATATTTGGCTTCGGATAGTAAGTTCTGCTCTTCTCGGAAGCTAGCTTATACTTGAGACGAGTGGGGAAACGAGACTTCCGTGCACCCAGAACTTATGACCGGCATGCACTTGATACTTGTTATTTGCGATGCAGGGCACCCACAACATTTCTCCTGAGCTATTACGGCGAAGCGGTCTGACAGCAATCTGGGTACCAACAATCGCGGAGACGTAACCCTGCTCCCTCGAATACAACACCCTGTATGCTTCTCCGGCATTTCGATGATAGTAGGGGGTCTTGTGGTGTTTGTATAGTATACCTAGCATAGTAGTACTTGCGTACTTGGGCTGGAGAGAAGGCTGTCGGACTTGTCGGTAAGCAAATTTGTTGTGGCGTGGCGTGGACCGATCGAGTCACCATCAATTTGACTCCACTTAACTTCAGAAGCCTGGAGTTGATCTCCCTCTCTAGCTAACTTTACCTGCAAGCTTTCATGTCGTTGCCTAGTGCTCTGCGTGCACGGGGTGCACAAAAATCTGCAGCGAATGCCTGCTTCATTCGCTCAAGGTCGACCGTCTCTTCAAACTCGATCGTAGATGCCAAAGCCAGAGTGAGAGACCATGCCAGACAAATCAGCAGATCCTCCGTGCGAGGTGCTATCCCCGCTGCCGCTGCGTACATATGATCTACTTTCGGTTGTACGATCAGAGAGCTAACATTTCCTTCCAGTCGACCCGAGCCGGCACCAGGTTTTCAACAGTTGCCACCTAGCAGCGGGGCCTTGCCGTTGCTGGAATCTCAAATACACGCAGCTCTTGACCACTCGTTCGTAGGGATGTCAGGCGGCGAGATCTTTCACGAAATGATGCTTCGACATGGAGTGAAGCACATCTTCGGGTACCCAGGGGGTGCTATTCTCCCTGTGTTCGATGCTATCTACAACTCTAAGCATTTTGACTTCATATTACCACGCCACGAACAAGGTGCCGGTCATATGGCCGAAGGGTACGCACGTGTATCCGGAAAGCCCGGTGTCGTCCTCGTCACGTCAGGTCCCTGGCGCAACAAACGTCGTGACGCCGATGCAGGATGCCTTGTCTGACTGGTGTCCCCCTCGTTGTCTTTTGTGGTCAGGTCGCCACGTCAGCCATCGGTTCTGACGCTTTTCAAGAAGCTGATGTCGTCGGCATTTCGCGGAGTTGCACAAAATGGAACGTTATGGTCAAGGACATCACGGAGCTACCCAGACGCATAAATGAAGCATTCAAAATCGTCATGTCAGGACGCCCGGGTCCTGTTCTTGTAGATCTACCAAAAGATGTCACAGCGGGTATCCTGCGCACTCCGCTGCCATACAAGGCGACAACCCCTGGCCTTCATACCCTTCCTTCTAATCCATTGCAGGCTGTGACCTCGCCCACCGATATGGTCCTTATCCAGCAAGCCGCCAGTCTGATCAATCAGTCACAGCGGCCCATTATCTACGCCGGCAACGGTGTCCTCTCGTCGCCTTTTGGTCCCAAGCTGCTGGCTCAACTGGCAGAGCAGGGTAATATCCCGGTGACGACGACATTGCAAGGTCTAGGTGCATTCGACGAGACCAACGAAAGGAGCTTGCATATGCTCGGTATGCATGGCTCAGCGTATGCGAACCTTGCTATGCAAAGCGCAGACTTGATCATTGCATTGGGTGCACGGTTCGACGACCGTGTTACAGGAAAGATCGATACTTTTGCCCCTGCCGCTCGTGCAGCAGCAGCTCAAGGACGAGGAGGCATAATCCATTTCGAGATTCAGCCCAAAAATATCAACAAGGTCGTCGAAGCGTCTATTCCTATCCTTGGTGACGTCGTATCGAATATGTCTGCCCTTGTGCCCTTGATTCGGTCATCGCCCCGTACGGACTGGTTCACAGATATCAAACAGTGGAAGGAGAAGTATCCCTTTACGTACGTGAACTCTGCATCAGGATCCGATGGTCGGATGAAGCCACAGGCTGTCATCGAGGAGTTGGATAAACAGACGGCCCACAGGAAGGAGGAGGTCGTCGTGTCCACTGGTGTTGGCCAACATCAAATGTGGGCTGCGCAACATTTTCGGTGGAAAACTCCACGTTCAATGGTCACTTCTGGAGGTCTCGGTGTATGCAATTATTGTTGTTGTGCGTTTTTTTCTCTGACGCTCATTGATATTAGACAATGGGCTTTGGGCTGCCTGCCGCAATTGGCGCGAAGGTAGCCGCCCCGAACAAGACTTGTGGTTGATATTGATGGAGATGCTTCATTCAGTATGACGGCAATGGAGCTTGCGACGGCCTCGCAGTTTGATATTGGAGTTAAGGTTCTTGTGTTGAATAATGAATTCCAAGGAATGGTACTGCAATGGCAGGGTACGTTATCGCTTAAACGCTATTGGGTGGCTGGAACGCTCATCGTACCCTCCAGACCTGTTCTATGACGCTCGGTACTCCCACACAAGAATGACAAATCCTGATTTTGTCCTCCTTGCCAAGGCGATGGGTGTACATGCTATTCGGTGCAGCAGCACGGAGGAGCTCCCAGAGAAGATGAAGGAATTCCTGGAGTATGACGGGTCGAAACCTGTCCTCATGGAGTGTATTGTTGAGAGGAACGAGCACGTGTATCCCATGGTGCGACTGCAGGATGTCACTGGTTAGTCGCCTCCCCCCTGACTGTGCCTTTCATTTCCAGGTACCAGCAGGCAAAGCTCTGCACGAACTGGTCCTCCACCCTTCACTGAGACCAAAAGCTCAGTGAAGGTGTGAATTTGACATGGGTATCTACCTCTCAACCGCAACCAAATGAACAAAAAGAAACCACTTCCTTTCCATACCATTTATCTTTCGCGCTTTTTAACCGTTTTTCGCTGCGTAGTACTACCGAGGATACACGCTACGTTGCCAGGGAGTCTCACATTGCTTGACCCAAAATGAGGCAGTTTCGCCTCTCGGATTTCATAGTTTGTACTATATCCGCGCTTTCCAACAATTTTCGATACATGCTGGCAAATTCTGGGCGTTTGGAGTGCTGAAGTCGAAGTAACAACTGCAATGGGCCAATTGTCTCGGCCCGTTGTCACATACTACCATTGGATGGCAGATGCAAAACTTCTGCGAAATATTGACTTCACAACAATTCAACATTCAAATCTCGAATTTTTTTTACTTGGTAGAATGAGATCTAAGCTACATCCGTGTTGAGTTTTACAATAAGTGACGAATTGAGTGCGGCGGAGAGAACACAATCTGAACGGTCAAAAATGCCACCGGAGGCACAATTTTGTCACGGATTGTCACATACGGCACGTCAGCCGAGGGTAAAGTTTGCAAAGTCCGATAATCTGCGTTTGAAATCGGCAGGGTAAACGACTGCTGCCGAATCGGAGCATGAACGATGCCACTAGCGTGACGCCCTACATATACCTAGAATAGCATACCCTTCTCCCTCTAACCGTAAACTTAAGTATCTGCATGTAGATCAGAACCTAGTGCACATTTCCTGAAAGAATTGTACAGCCTCATGTAGTAGATCAGACCAAAGCACTGCTACAAGTGCCTAGGACCATGTAAATTCCCCTGATGGCTGACAATGTTTTATGTTTCACGGCTTCCACAACCACTTTGTCTTGTATCTAAGTATACAATCTACATAAATACACTCTACTCTACAAGACTCCAGCGTTAAATATATCTTAATTGTGGTGTTACTGGCTGTAAGCCATTTTGCAGGTGCTGTCCCACGATAGTAGCGAGATCTGGAACTTTAGATCAGCGCTGACGAAAAGCTGTGGAGAGCTGTGCTCAGTTCGAAACATGTCACTATAGCGTCCCATGCCAAGCTAGAGAAAGGTCAATGGGAAACCGCGCACGGTACACTTTCTCGTAATGCATAGCTGTCCCTTCCCATTATTAGATTTTGGCAGTACCAGATGTCAGTGTCTGCTGGCCCTACGCTATGCATTGTGAGAAAGTATATTGTATTCTTCGTTGCTCTGACCTGGTATAAAAACAACCACGGGTAGCGCTACGGGTCCTATGTCAATTCCTATACGCACTATCAACTCAACCACGATGCTTTGCTCTCATCGAAGCCTACGGTTTGTTGAATGTGACCTCGTAATGAGAGGTCTGCCGAATATTGTGGAGGTCGCGATTTTCTTCGGGGAGAGCATTACTGTAATATTGGATTATCCTCGCGGTTAACCTTTCTGCTGTGAACACCGGATGTTTTCTCGTTACCTTCCGGAGTTCTACGTACATCCATGGCTCCAACTTACTGGCGGGGTACCATCTCGCGACGGAGTGGAATCCTTTGACTAAGGGAGATTCCTTTACCCAGACCGGTATAAAGGGTGATTGATGGTCAATGTCCTCGAACCATCCATTCCGGAACGGTAAGTGTTCGTGGTATATACTTTCGATATCCTCCACTGATCGAAATTGGGCCAGTGCTTGACTAGACCGTTGCTTTTCTTGGCTGTATCCAACCGCACCTTCTCGTCGTACCTTCCGTTAAAAAATCCCGATCGTTCATAGCCTACGGTGTCTTGTCTCAGAGACACTTGACTATTCACAAATTGTGAGCCTCGGTTGGAGTTCCGGAAGGACGAATACGCATGGAGGAAGTTTAGGCTCGAGAAGGACACTGCACGCTGGACGCGTAGGTTCAAGCTTCAAGTCTTGCTTTGTCTTCTGGCAGTCAGAAATATGCACAAGCGTCACGGATGTTGTACGTTCAACCTGTTAAGACTGGAGGTATAACTATACTCACAAAATCAGGGCAGCCTCTGCAGCTCCCCAAGAGACATATTTGTCTCCCGTTCATGGAGACTAGAAAAACAGGTTTCGCTTCTGCGGATCTCGTGTGACATTAATATGGCAGCCCTCCATGTATTACGTAACTTAAGTACGCCACTAGTGTGCCGACCTCCAGCCACTCCAATTTCGATTAGTACGTCCGTAGGCTCTCATGGAGGGCTTCAGTAGAATCAAAAATGACGACCAGAACGTTATTTAAGGGTATAAATGCCAGTGGTGCAACGATGAGGCTGCCTGTGTGCGCGCAAAATAGGGTAAAAACCTCCAGTCCACCCAACCTTCTTAACACTTACCTCGTTGGGTTTCGTGAACTGAGAACCCGGTTCTCTTTGAAGACCTGCCCCAACGATATTATCTTGCTATGGGTGCCTTCGCTGTCATCCAAGCAACCGCAGAATCAAACAGCATATCGCCGCCACCTAAAGCCAGGTATTTCATATAGTAGCACAAAACCTGGTGTTGTTTCCGGCTAATGACTTCTGGCATTTCAGGTCTAACAGGAAACATGACCTGCCACATAAAAGGCACAAATTGGGTCAGTAGTACAACGATCATGGTTCAGTACGTTGCTGAAACGTGGACTGGCTAACAGGGCGTGAGTCGCCGACTTACAAGAAATACTCAAGATGGACAGAAGATGATCGCGACAGAAAGGGGGTGAGAGGTTAGAGCATGCAGTCGAAAGGGGTCTCATTCAGCCGAATTATAGAACAAGCACGTACCTGCTATGCATTTCCGCCAGATGTCGCTGGAGAAGTTGCTGACGTTGACAAGAAATCACTTGTACCAAAAGTTGTCGCCATGCAGGATAGCGAGCGCCAGGAGCATAATGTAGTCGAAAAATGGAAGCATGTGTCACATGTATTAACTAGTACCCACATTCGGGGAGACCTATCACGAAGTAATAGACAATCGTTAGGAGTAAACATGGAAAAGGGTGTTGCTTAACATTGCAGAAGGCATCCAAAAACTGGTGTCTGCCCAAATAGATTTGGCTTCGACCAGGACGGTTGGCTGGGACTTGACCCTCGAAGCTGTGAGAATCCAAAACCATGCAGTAAAGTAGGCACCTATCGGGAAGTGCGAAGCAGCCGCCCGCCTCCAAAGTGATTTCCGGTGAACCATGATCTCCCAACAACGTCGGAGGGTTTGTAACCTGTGTCGCAGGATCTTAGGTAAGAAGCATAGAGAAAACTCCAGGCGGCGGATAACTGGCATGCACGTCCATGGAGGCCAGTGTCTCATGGGCCAGACGTGTGGGCTCCGGGGAGTCAGGGCAAATAAATTAAGGATGGGCAAAAGCAGCATGCCAAAACCCTTGATTGGTGCGTAACGACATGCCCTAGATCATCTGGGGATAGAAGAACAGAGTGGTATAAGCCGGGTCCACAAAGATGGTGATGATAAATAATGAAGTGAGAAGATCTGCTCAAGGTTGTCACTGTGAACCAGATGAGTTGGACGTCGTGGAGCCACTTGTCATGGTGTGGAACGGTGGAGCCGGTGGGCAGTGAACAGCGGATCCGATCACGAGGCTGGGATATTGCCAATACCTAAATCATAAAAATATTTACTTCCCCTCCAGGCCTGGATTGAGAACAACGGGATTTTGAGATATTGAACTGATGCATGATTGTGGTATCTTACCGTAAGGATAGACGGATAATCACTTACGTCTGCCAAAACGTGGAAGGATGGAGTACTGGGAAATCGTCCTAGGATTCGGAACGAGCTAGCCTCCGAGGTCCGATAGACGAGATTGACCGGGCTGAAAAAAAATCTGCTAAAGCTCGGGAGTGGCGCCAACCCGGAGCCAGTGAAGTTGGGATGGGAAAGCCACGAACGTGAGACTAAATGGAATAGTAACGTGGGTCGATTAAAAGTGGCAGCAAAAACGCGACCACAAGAACGGACATGCATGAAGAGCACCTCGTATTATTTTACGTCCTTTTTTTGCGGTAACCAGGCTGGTGATTGCGAAGAGACGAGTAGCTTGGGTCGGCGTGCCACGTCGGAGTGGCAAAAAAAGTGTATGGCGCCACAGGGATCGAGGAGCATTTGCACTAGGTCAAAGCCGTCGCAGGTCAATCTACTTGTCACACACAAGATCAAGGTATGGCCTGACAATTTTGTGCTACTGTTAATTGGATTTTCGATGTTCTTACCGAACTTGGTGCAGATTCGGGAGCACCATCATTAATATTGATCCGCCACGGAGTAGCCAGCGTTCTATCAAGCATCAACACTGAACGCTAAGCTACGTGAATTTGATCAGAGGAACTGAACTTTTTGGCAAAAGGCACGCTTCTAGATCCAAACTGAACGATCTGAGCCCTCGTTGGGACACCCAAGAGAATCCCATCGGATATGATATCGCACAGCTTCAAAGAAGCCAGAACGCTGGCGTTGCACAGTGGTTGAAAGACCAGCGTCTCCCTGCTCACCGTATCCTATGGTGGGTTTTCGCGCCACTATCAAAGGTAAATGAAACCATCGTGTTGATCATTTAGTAAGAGTCACCCACATTTACGGTATGTCCATCAAACCTGTAGAGCTGCAAACCCCTGTGGCCAATTAACCGAACAGGAGTTTCATGTTAGCATGAGGTCTCCAGCTGGCCTTCGTGCTTGCTTTTTCTTGCGCACCGCATCTCAATAATGCAATTGCGCGGCGTTTATGACCACGGAGGGACGAATCACAACGGCAATTGACATGGCTTCTATTGCCCTCGTCGCAACTCATCCATATCAGCATGTCTAGATGCTCTTCCGTCCATGTGTACCAATAATCTACACATCTCATCGTGGACCAGAGGCGGTACAAGATTAACTACGCAAACAGTTTCAGATATCCGCATCGCGTTTGTAGTGACCGAGACCCGTGAACACGCCTTTGTAATTTTCCATTACGTCTTGGGAGGTTAGAACCTGTGAGTCTTACATCCAATGCCCGGATGGGTTTAGGAAACGTGAAGCTGCTATAACGCGATCTCGGTCCCATGCAGGTATGCACGAGCATGTTTCTTCCCAGGCAGTGGACGACGTCCTGGACAGTGCCAACTGGTAGGTCTTGGCTTTGGTAAGTACGTTGGAGCACTACACGGCGATGTGGCGAACATTGCAGGGAAAGGCAAGGGAGGGCGATGGTGACGCAACTCTTTTCCCCCTACACGCACCATCGAATCATTGATGCTCGCGGTGTATCACTTGTGCGTCCGCGGAAATTGAAGACTACATAACCGTCCAGAGGCCCGGATGTCATGTAACGGACGCTAGTTTAGTCAAATCTCGTTCCTTAGCAGCAAGGGTAAGTCATTATTGCTCTGCCACATTTCCATAGTCTATACATACATACCGCTGCCGTCCATTACTTGATGCTTGACCTACCAAAGGTCTATATCCGTCGTTGAATCCATGAGGCTCGTTCTCGCTCCACCAAAAAGCAAATTATCTCAAGGTTATCACCGAGCAAGATAATGAAATCAGTATCCTATTCTGGGCATCCGGCATAATGCAGAACAGAAGGGGATACCGCTGGACAATTCAGTCATCGTTCGTTGACAGTTGCTATGATTGTCCATTCACCTATTGATTGATGTGAAAGGATGGGTGCGTGATAAACGTTTGGAAGCTGGAAGCTTGGAAGTCTGTCATCGTACGCCATCGTTCGCACAGGTGGAATAAATGGAGTTCTCTACGTAATGAGAGACGATGCAACCTCCTTGTGGGGATACATACGTATGGTCGTATTTTTTTCGCATTGGGAGAGGGGGGTTGCGAAATGTTGCAATACAATGTACGTACTTGGGTGTCATTATCGCAGCTGATTAGATTAGATATACTTCATCCGCGGGCCCATTATATATCTTATCGGAGCGAAGATGCCGCAATCCTATTTCTGTCAGTGTCATATAATATCACCATCTTTCAACGATGCCATGTCCGAAGGGGAACTACTTAGATGAATGACACCCAACAGGTAAGTAACAGCTGAATGACAAGTACGCTATGCACGTGCATCATAGACCACGAACGATTGATATCTATCAAAGCGCTCTGAACCCTTCACCCAATTCGCAATTCGCAGTTCGCAATCTATGGATTGACACGCTACATCGAGTGGTCGATTCGCAAATGGGACCGCCGGGTATCGAGCCTGGACTTGGGGGCATGTCGTTCTATCATCGGGTGTCCACGGATGGCAAGGTCTACGCAAACTGTCAATGAACTGTCATTGGCCAACTACCCACGTCTCGTTATCGAGCCAAGCCAATCCTATACGAGCTTACAATATACACATACCCCTAACCACCTGACGTGTGATTCTCAGCTCTATCTCCGATAACCCAGTACCTGAACTACAAACGGGATTAACTTAGCCTTGTGTGAACGAAGGCACTCGCCGCAGACGCGTTGGTATTTCGGTAGGCGTATACCCGAGAAAGACCATTTAAATCCGCATGTGCGGGTGATGCGGCGTTGAATGCAATGACCATTGATGACGAATGTGTCTTACCCCTGAACGCAGGTGTTCGTGTGCGGATTCACAGTGACCGCAATTTCTCCTTCGAGGTCGTGGGGCAGCTGCATCGAATGACAGCGTGTGTGAATGGATGATCGATAGCAGCAGACCATGAGTAACGATGAGAGTGATCATAATGCTGACCTGCGTGGAGTTGGCGCACTAAGTCCTCTGCAGACGATAGGACCATACCCTCTGAAACGCCAAGGCTGAACCATGTGGTTGAGCGGCCTGGAGAACCATTCTCAATGTGCGCAATTGGAGCGATTGGAACATACATCGCTTCGAAGCGACCGATCTGATTGGCCGGACATACATACAACGCCGAGAAGACCCCCCCTCCCCTCCGTCGACACGGGCCGATCACATCTCCAGTTCCACATCTTCCTCCACTTCTCACGTGGGTATGGTTGTCACTTGAAACTGCGGCCTTGACGTTCCTAGACTCGAGAGAACCTATTTTGATCAAGTCAAATGCGAAAAGTGGTCTGGAAGACCTGTCTGTCGCATTTGATCGTTCATCAAATCACGGTGGTGATGTGATGGCGAAGACTGCCCCGGTCAGCCTGGAACTGATTATTCCTATCCTATGTCCACGGACCAGAGCCTACGTGGTCCAAGAGGGGCCACCGCACACTAAGTCGGCTCCCCGATAACTTGCGTCCAACTGGAGTGGAGACCCAGTGCTCCAGTTCCCCGCTTATCGGCACTGGCGGCTGATCGATTTGCGCCGGGACATAGTTCTTGTGACCTAGTCTGGAGAACAAGTTGCTCGCCGGGGGCGGAGAATTGTCGGGCCCCGGCAGTACTCCTCGCCCGAGGCGGGTTAATGTCTTGGAAGCCTCGTCTAGCGATGGACATTGCGCATCCCTGTTCCGTCGACGGGGCTGAGCTTACTCGGCTTACGATCCGGGTAAAGCGGAGTCGAGAAGGCAGTGCATGGATATCCAACTAGAACGGCCAATTTGTGGCGCGTATTGTGGATACCGTACACCTAGATGGGTAGGCGTATGCATCAATCACTGGCGTGATTACTCAAAGAGAGGAAAAAGAACATTGATCGTACGATTGGTTCACAAGGTAATTGATTGGTTGCCGATGCCACCTCGCAAACAGATCAAAGCAAGAGAGATAAGATAGTGCTCCCCATCTTTTCACGTCCTGTCGTGCCAGAGTAACTTGTCTGTCAGTCACGATCTGCCAACGTGAACGTGAAAGCATACGAGTGAAAGAAGATCAGAGAGCTCCCATTTGTTCGGACGAGTACGGCGGTGTCAACGACATCTCGACAGCGGTCGATTTCGCCGTAGGGGCAACTTTTCAACGCTGTCAACCACGCGTGCGTGTACTGCACTAGTAGTAGTGGTATATCCATGGACCATGGGTCCACGGTCCGACTGGAAAGGAACTTTAAAAAGGACAAGGAAAGACGGAACGACGTCTCCGAGGATCAGTGTACAACTTGATGGACATTACCGGATCGGAGATGGCTTCGGCAAGTGTGAGTGTATAAGAGTGAGAATCGGTACTTTTTTCAAGGATCTATCTAATCATGATCTCAGGGCTCTCCGAGAAAGGCGTCCGCAACGGGGAATGCCCCGCCACGACCTCGAGATGGTGGGGTGATATGAGCATGGCAGAACTTGTGGCAGCCTCGACACACGTATCAGAGGAGCGCATCCCCCGTGCATTCAGGCGCACTCAAGTCAGATTTCATCTAGTTTTTGTCGCTGACAACACGCGATATCCTTGCAGGGGTCACGATCAGTACAGGCTTACATACTTTGCAGCTATACCATACGTGAAACGAAGCTATAAAGGGTCTCGGATTCGACCGTCGTCCCCGCGACAATCTCGGAGGAAAGCTTGATATACATACACGACGTAATAGCATCCGAACGGCTCGTCCCCACAGCATATGTACTGCACATGACCTATCAGAGCGTTCTCGGTTTCTAATCTGAAATGCGACCTTCTTCTCAACAAGCAGAGGACCAATACCCTTCTTGCGCCTGTCTGAGAGACCTCAACAAAGGCGGGACAATTGAATGAAGAACTGTGGAGGGGGGGTGACATGCCAAACTCGTCAAGCTTGAAAGACATACTGTATTGTTACTTACAGGTGCCGAGCAGATCTGCCGCGGCAAAACACGACGCTTCAAGCCCATCTCCAGTCTGTCACCTCAGAGTGCCCTTTGTGCTGTTGTCGGACTCCAAATCGCTGTGGCGGTCTTGACTGGAATTGGCGGCGCAAAAGACAAACAAGGTAAAAGACAAGAAAAAAACGTGAAACATGACTGGACGAGCCCTTCGGAAGGCATGTGATTGGCGTGAGGTTAGAGCATGTGCACAGACACAGTGCTCGGGCGTGGCAGGAAGAGAGAAACACAAAGGCGGATGGCAGCCTATCCGGGATCGGGCGAACCTATGGCACACGATAAGCTTTTTTGTGTGGAACGCTGATCGGGATGTGACGTGTGAAACCGGCGTGGAAGGTAACACTTACAATAAGAGCGCTCACAAAATACAAAGGCAGAAACTGTAAAGGAATTGTTTCTGTGTTCACAGTGAATGGAACCCACAATGATCGATTGTGTGTGCTAGTGAGACAAAGAACTCGAACAAAGTTTGGACCAAGATGAAAGAAGTCATGAATCTAGTGTTACGAAGTTTCCGATCCTCGACAAATATTGTTCTTTCGACACCACGCCAGGCAGTGTCACGTCATCGCCATGCACTCACCGCGCAGCTGCGCGCCTTTGCGTCCTTGTTCCCTCCTTGAGACAATCTACACGTTCACCTGTCACTCACTTGTCAAAGGACACATACCACTGCAGTCTGGCACCCCCCCAACAACAAAGATCACGACTACCGGACCATACTGCCGATGATAGTACGCCCGTGCCGGCCGCCGCTTCCGAAGACCACCCCCTCCCCACCACCGTGGCTATCTCGAGGTAATGAGCTTGGCGCGCACCAACTATCAATGACGTGACGAGATGAATCATATGATCGAATTTGCGCGCGCGCGCAGTCAGTGAAGTCAACCCGTTTCTCCAAGATAACCACAGATGGTGGGCCACGCACCATACGCACAGGTATGGTACTGTCAACGTATGCACTAATACCGGCTCCCGGGCTCATCATTGCGAGGCGTAAGTACATACTGGAAAAGCTCCGTACGCAGCATGCTGCAGCAGTCTTCCATACTCGAACCCAAAGCCCTCAATGGCCCTGCGGCATCTTTTATGTAACATACTGAGTACGTAGTAGGCAACCATCTCACACCCTGGTGTTTGAAGATACCCTCCGCCCTCCAACGTTCCGACTTCCCCCTGTACACTGGGTATGGACGTGTGGACGATATGATGACGTCACGTTATGTGCAGCACAGCCACGCTGGGTGCCATGAGTGGGTCCGATTTTGGAAAGTCCAAGCCTTGCCTTGGCCACGCTGCCAAGTATCCGCCCTCCAAGCGCCTGCAATATTGCCCTGGCCTCCAACCATGATGGTCTGCCCTCCAAACCTTCTCACGCATGAGGACTGGCCAAGAACTTCCGCACCTGCCCCTCCATACCATCCTTGGAAAAAACCTTACTTGGAGTCAGCTAATCAAGCTTGGTCTCCGGCCTCGCCACGGCCGATGTACCGACTCCACCAGGCTGTGTAGTAGTTCTCTCAATCTGAAAACAAGGTCATGCACCCCTCTTTGCACAGCATTTCCTGACAGAACGAGAGCACACAGGAACACAGGGGAGGAGGGACGTGTGCGGGGGGTGAGATTGTTCCTGAATAGAGGGCGAACATGTCCGTTCGGGGACGTTTCCTGCTAATGGGGATATATATAGGATGTGACACGTTTTGCAGTTTGCATTTAGTGAGTGAGCTCTGGGCAGCTAACGATTCAGAGACAGGGGTACTCTATCTGATGGCATGTTTCCCGAACTTGCTACATTGGAGATGGTAACAGTTCTAAAAGTGACGCCACCCCAAACCGTGGAAGGTAAGTGATCACGATCACAAGCTATCACTGGAGCCTCCTCAGGAGGCTTGCAATGGACACTTAATGGATTCCTTCGATCGCCTGTTGAAGAGAAGAGGGTGTTGATGAAGTATTGCTGCCACAGCTGCGCTGTACAGCAGCAGAGTCCTCTGCGAAGGTAGGGTGTACGCGCGCGCGTGTGTGTGCCGGCTGTGACACTGCACCACCATCGAGTACCTGCACGTTCTGGCTTGCGGCTGCGCACTTGAACAGATTGATGTCGAAATGGGAACGTATGTAGGTGGCTGGACATGTTCCTGCGAAGCCAGGCAGTGACCCCCCCAAGGTTCGAGGACCCATATCGAGGTGGTTGCAACGGAGAGAAAGAAGAAGCTTATGCACGACGTACCCGCGTTTCGTTCAAGAAACGTTCTTCATACCGAATCGAGGTGTTGTGAGTCATGTTGCCGTTGGCCTTGTGCTCATACCGGAGCATAGCTGCCCATCCAGGTTTTTTTCAAGAAGCTGTAGATCCGGACATAGGTGGGTCAAACGAGTTGCGCAACGGTGGACAGCAATGCACATATGACCTGCTGTCTAGACTCTAGACACCAGCTCCCAAGGATCCTCTACGCATCCTATTTGGAGTGTAAGTACCCTCTTTATGACGTCTGTTCCGCATGCTCGACGTACATCCATATCTCAATTGAAATGTGTGAGTTGATCTACATATGTACACGTACACGTACACATGCTCCTTTGCCATATGAAAGCGCGTGGCGTTGTGACGATCCGTATCGATTCGTCACATCCGTTGCCATGTCTTTCGGATTTCAAGGCGAGACGCTGTGTTGCTAGTCCGGTTATTATTTAATGTACATACGTAGGCGCCGTCTGATACACGTACAGAATCTCTATCATAGACCTCTTCGTCTCTATTGTCTTCTTGATCATAATGAGGACAGATCGGGCGCGGTCTTAAGAACACAGGGAAGAAATGAAACTGGGAAGTTCTTCATAGGGGGGGACAGATAGGTTTATATGTACATATACGTACGAAAAAACGTCGAAGTTCGAAGATGGACCGACCATATTCATTCAGTAGTGTTCGAGGCACTTATAACGAGACGAATCGTTCCCGCGTTCCTAACTTCGTTTCTTCCACTTTGGGATCTAGCCACACGGAGAGTAGTAGCGCCTTAGATCTAATACATTCGAACTGCTGCTGCTGCATCGTGGCACGCATGCTCTTGAGCTATACATACATACATACTAAGCACACAGAAAAGCTTCTTTGGTATGGAGAGGACCCCCATCCCTGTGTTTCCATTTCCGCTTAGGTCCACAGACACATGGAAAAGAAAGGAAGGCGTGGCAAGTGTGTGATGTGGTCAGATGCATTTTAGTAGTGGTATGGACGAAGAGGGAAACCTAATCGCAAAAAGGGGTAGTTACTATATACATCGCATCGGACTGCGGCTCAACACGATTGGCTTGCCAGCCATGCTTTGCGTGTGTGTTCCTTGGGATAATCGATAAATCATGCGATTGGAGGAACTCGGGTGATTATGGATAGTCGATGATGCATTCATTGCAATGACGAGATTAGGATTACTACAAGTAGCACTTCCCCATGGTACGCTGACGTGGTCAAAGTACGTGCCTCCCACACACCCAGCTTAGCAACTGCAAAATGCTAATCCGACGTGTACTTCGTGTAACCGTCGGCGAGCAATCCCCTTTTTGAGGTTTGGATGACGGGATGCCCTTGCGTCGCAGTATTTGGAAGGGAGAAGGGTGGGGGTGTGCTCGGGCATGCTGACCCGAGTACCTGCTCCTTGCTCATACACTGAACAAGGGACGAGATCAATATGAAGGGACGCCAGGTCCTTGGCCAAGTTCCTTGATTAACATGCACGCATACGTACACAAGTATTGTGTTCAATCATGGCAGTGTATTACTGGATAGCGGAATCCACAGCAGGTGCTTGGACCAAGGAATGCCGTCAGTTGACGACGACCAACTAACCTTAATCCCACCAGAACGGAACTTGGCAACCACGATAGCAACGGCTCTCCGAAATTCTTGTTTGTACGTACACACATAAAACACCCAGGTACACCCCCCGTATGTATAGGTCGGCCTTGGGACTCCGATCGGAAAGGAATGAACACTCGGACAGAACGTATGTGTACTAGGGGTTAGAGGGAGGAACTACAATCGTCATAGCGTGGCAACCACGCCACATAGCAGACAGGATAGCTGTTAGAGGGAACTGAACACACTCGATCGCAAGGAGCTATATACCACAAAAGTCGTAGAGCGTGGCGTCCACGTAGACGTCTCTAACAGCTAAAGATATCAACCCGGAACCTAACGATCGTGTGGCGCGCGTTCCCAGGAGGCCATTTACACCAGTGAGAAGCGCCGGGAGGTTGGATAGAAAGATAAGATCGGAGAAAAGAGAAGAACACGGAGAAGGTTGGCGGACCGCTTTGCGGCGAAGAGGAGCGCCATTTATGTATCACCACACCTACGATTGTAAGTATATTTATCATTGACACCGGAGATGTGGCGGTGGGTGTATGGGGATTAAACTCGTGGGTCTAGGTCGGAGTGGCATCATAAGGCACTCTCGTCCCATCGATGGGTAGGATACTCTACGATGGGCTTATAGACCGGGTCAAGGGTGTTTGGACGCAAGGAAGGCGCATTGCATCTGATGGCCCGGAAAGGCGGCACGAGTGTTGGGGGGTGTAAGTACATACATCAAGTCTGTCAGGATACGAGAGCAGGAGATATCGCTGATATCGGAACGTGTTGGGGTGGGGATGGTACTGATGAGATGAGTCACCTGGTTTCCGGACAATCAACACAACGCCTCGCTGCACAGCAAATCGCGTTCGACGAGTCATCAAAACGAAAGAGGTGCTGTGTCAGCAGAGACGTAGGTACGTTAGTCACTAACTGGAAATGTGATGACAGATACGAGAGGAGGAGGAAGAAGCCGAGCGTATGTTCTTTATAAAATGAGCGAGGAATAGTCCCGTAGACGGGAACCCATGCACTGCAGAACTTCCAGATGAGTTGCCGGGGGACGCTATTAATAAACGCGCGTGAGCTCTTGTTTTTCCATTCGTCCGAGATTCGTGATGAGCCAAATGCGTACGGAGGGGCCCATATATAGACAGAGGAGCAGGAAATAGAAAAATATGGCGGTGAGGAGGAGACGCTCGGAGGATGATGAGGTGCGATAGAGGTTGCTGACCGATCACATCGAGCGATGGAGTCAGCCTGACTGAATCATGATGCAAGACGACTGTCATGGACCTGCGAGGGAGTGGTGCCTGATATGGGGAGATGATGAGTGTATCTCCCCACAGTGACGCGAGACGAGAGGGAGGAATCGATCACATGGGGAGAGAGATAAGATAATATTGTTACTGGATGAATGCCGGGTGTGGGTGGAAACGGAGGAGGGGTGATGAGTCAGCAATGACAGTATCTGGCAGAGGGAGTTCCGGATGGGCCGGCAGAGAGAGGATATGGAAGGTAGGAGAGGAGCTGTGCACTCCGTTGAAAGAAGATAATCGAGAGAACCGAAAGACGGGGCAATGCAGACGACTCGAGGCAGGGAACGTGCAAGGGGGAGGACGGAAGGAGGAGAGGGTCGAGGGGGGGGGGTTGCTAATAGGAAATGTGCCGGACTGCCGGGTTGGACAAAGAGAAATGCCGCGTTTTGGATCTGAGATCTGGTGTGCCAGATAAGGAAATGTGCCGAGGGGGGTCGAGAGACCAAATCGGGACTGGATTACTGCATCGGCACGGGCTTGTGTATTGGGAGTTGATATATAATCATCGACCCTTTAGCGGGTGCTGTCCCCCCGTCGCATAATAAACCAGACTCACTCACCCCACTCGATGCGGCTCGTCTCATCAGACTATCCAGACTACTACTCGTCCTCCTCCTCGTCGAGCGTGTCCCCTCCAGCCAGACACAGGCTCATGAGGAAGCGATCCCCGTCCCCGTCCACCCGCCACTCCGACATCGCTCGTCTCCTCGACCCAGCCTATGCCTCTCCGAACTCACATCCGTACAACGGATTCAACACCAACGGCATACGCCATGTTTACGTCGACCATCACGGCGACCTCCACGACCCAGACTTCCGCCACTTCCCCATCATGCACTCCCATCTCACCAGTCACCGCCAGAGGTGGGAAACTTCTTACACAACACCCGCAGACGACGATGACGATGACGACGACGACGACGACGAGTACGAAGAAGAGAAGAGAAGGTCCTCTCTCGAGACACAACGGCGGAGACCGTCGTCGTCTACCGCGTACCACTCCTCGACTATTGCCACTGCGGCACACGCCTATCCTCTATATGAGGAACCTTCCTCCTATACCTCGCGACATTTCGCAGAGGACGACGAGGACCTGTTCGAACGCGCCCCTCTCAAGGAAAGGGAGTGGCCATTTTCGACCCGCACTCGCTCGCCGCGTCACAAACCTCTCCGGGATAACACCAATGAAAAGACGGAGCAGGCAGGCGAGGACCCAAATTCGAGAGAAGAGGACTGGACGTGAGTCATTCTTCCTTCCCTCTGTCATTCCATTTGGTTGACCAGAAGAACCCCCATTCCAGACCCAGCTGTACAGACAGTCTGCGTCGACAGTGGCAGGCAATCGCACTCAGTCTGCGATTCAGTCTCTTCAGAACGAAACGCCGTCTCAAGCGACGCATGACTCGCTAAATGAACCTATCTCCAGTGCCCCCTTTCCACATTCCCCTATATTGGCAACCATGTTACTCTATCGCTATCATTGCGCGCGTACTCCACGCCGGCACCATCCTGACGCCTATCGTTTGTATATGCCATATCTTCAGCGCCAGGGCTTTATCGGCAGGGGTGTGCCTGCGTATACGGTCTGTGCCATGCTTGGCGTCCAGTATATCCCCGATTTCTACTTGCCGCGTACATGCATACACTTTTCTCGTCTTTGCCTTTATCACCGCAGACGCCACTCTTGCCGTCTTGGAACGGCTCCCCTCCTCGTCAGCTCCGCTCGACTGCTGGAGCTAAACGCAGATCCACATGGTCGTCGTGGCCATACAGTGTCTCATTCCTATTTCGTTCTCGGTTTTATATTCTTCATGGGCTTTTCTTGCCATGGTTTTCAATTCACAATCATCTTGCATGGACTTTCTCACATTTCATCGCTTCGCTCTCGGATCGTGCATGCATTGCTTTCTCGGCTCGGGTTTTTCCTTTTCTGTTTATTCGCGGCGCAACATGCACAATGATTACTGTTCTTTACAGGCCTTCCTTCTTCGCCTTCTTTTATATGTATTTTCATTATAGACTTCGTCTTTTTGTTCCCTGGCGGGACTCGAGACGGGTCACACGAGGTTAGTTGGACGCAGGAATGATCGAAGGAAGGAGAGAATGGACGAGTAGTAGTAGTATACGATACCACGCCGTGTTATGCATTTAGACGATTTTGACGAATAGCAGATAAGTTTGTTATCGTACGATCGATTACATGCGTACCCATCCATGTGTGTTCGCGTGCCTACATGCCATTGTCATTTCAGTCTGTCATGCAATATTGGTGTCATCTAAGCGTTTTTTCAGACCGTCCCCACTGGGGCAGTGGCATTGGACAACCGTTGTGGACGTCGGTCGAAACGTGCTACGCTCCCAAGTGGTGGGACGCCGCCCGGCCGACAACTTGAACCTGAACGTTCCAGATGGCATACGAACTCTACTGGATTAGTTACTGTGCGAGCCGACCGACCATCGCTTATGATCACGTACTCTGTCGAAATTTTCATTGTAGCCCTCGAACCATCTCGAAAGTGTCAGACCAGCTAAAATTTCGGTGTTTCGTTGTCATTGCTCAGCTGGTTCAGGGATCATCCCTAAAGTTCGAGACGAGACCGTCGACACAGTAGGCTGTGTCAATCATTTTATACTAGTGGAACTCTGTGGATTCAAATACTCGGACTCGGACTCAGACATGACAAGTTGTACACATACATACATGTCTCCATAAGTAGAATGCAGAAAACTGAACAAGTGAACTACCTGTTCGAGGAATCCCAAACGATCTACTTCTTAGTCATTAGGATTAGGACTATCGTAGTAGTATGAGTACTCATTTCCGAGCTATAGAATAATCTTACCGGTCTCGTTTTACAGGGCCGTGGCGCAGTGCGACGTCGGACAGCAGCGGCATTCGACGTTCCAGAAAGGATTGGTACTTGCAGTATTACTTACGAGCACCCATACGCACACACAAACTCAAAATGTCTTTATTCTCACACTAACTAATAGGATTCCTGTACGACGACGAGTTCCGAGGCGGAAGCGTTGCAATGTTGTGGTGGACTACTGCTTTCGATGTTTCTCCAGGGTCAGCAATCGCCGTGAATTATGACGCTGCATCTGTAACATTAACAAACAAAATAAAACAGGCGATTGCGCAACTTTTACAGCACTGCGCAACTTAAAGACAGTGACCCGCAACTTTTGCAGTCATTAATACTTTAAATATATATGGCCTGTGATTTTTTGGGTGGATGGCCACGACACTAGATGTACAACTGTAGGATCACATGTCTATATCATCGCCGAAGAAGGGTTCGTGGATCAAGTACTCTGCCAGTCCCCGAGCTGTGCGGTAAATGAGATCATCTTCGTGCTGAAATGCCTTCCCCTCCTTGACAAGAGCGAGCATCACTCTCCAACACTCGGGGTCGACACTCCCATAGCTAAGACCTTCAAATTGCTTGACCGCAGAGTTGTATGGCTGAGGACTACGACCATCAAGCAAGTACCGGCCCATGCCATTCCACCATACTTGGCGCCAGTCGTCAACACACCTCTTGTGGTCCTGGCAACACGGCGAATGCACCATAGGTGGTGGCTCACATGCCACAATACGGCGGTGGAGTTCGAGTCGCTCCTTGACTCTGAGGAGCGTCATCCATACAGGGACAGTAAGAAGCTCATAATCGGCGTGGTTGAGTTCGTTTATAGGCTTTGGGATGAGCCGTCTGAATGCGTAACAGAAGATGTCCTTGATATGATATTTTAGGGCAATGGAGATCAGTGTGATAGGTTTGATGGTATAGCGGCGAGAGGCGAGTTGCTTGATGGCGTGTTCACGGACGTCCTTGGACTCATACATGCGACTAAGCTCAAGGAGCTGAAGAAGGGTGGTCTCGGATGCCTGTGAAGTATCTGGGCGCCATCTGAAATAACAACATCAATATATAGCATATTTTCAATGGCAGCATACGGATCGACCTACTTGTTGTAGCACACGGACAGAAACAGTTCAAATCCTAGGTCGGAGACTTGATCAGGCACAATAATTGGTTTTTCGTCGCTGTGTCCATCAGTTTGGGGAAGTCCGGTACTGTCTTGTGCAGCAAACATAGACTTAAAGGCGATGGATTTGTCGGAGAGAACACTCTTATGGACTTTGAATAGTGAACTTTGAGCCTGGATGTATTGTAAACAGCCTGATAGATGTTACTACGATGCTAGGTAACTCACCTGGAAGATATGGGTTCCGTCTTCGTAGTAGAACATGTGATGTCGTCGCATGGGCATGGTTTGGGTTTGGTCATCCATCACTTTGCAGAGGGATTGGACTTGCGTCGACGAGCAGGACATGTGGCTGGCTCCGCTGACAGGAGTAAACAAACCACAACAATATTTGCGAAGAGGGCTAAGCCTCGAGATCAACGGTATATTGATGCTGGGGACAAGTGATTACAGGATGTAACTGCGTCGACATGAATGCTGATTAAACGAATGTGGGTGGTACCTCAAAATTCCATAGACATGAATGTGGATTACGGTTAGATGTAAGTGGATGACCATTCATACTCAATAGCATGTTACCTCCAAATCAAAAGTAGTCGGCCGCACCAAGGAAATAATCAGGTGACCACGGATTTACATACGGGTGTAAGAGGGGGGAGTTGACCAGTGATCCAAAGGGATCAAGATCCTGTAAAAATTTGGGGGGCAACGAGACATAGCGATTCACAGTGGCGAGAGGCGCCTGGCCAACGAATGTGGGTGGAGGTGGAGAAACCGAGAGACCCTTCAATTGAGTCGGGAGGTCAGCCACATCCAATAAGTCACTGTCGCCTGATGGGAGAAAAACTGTTGCGGTGTGAGCACATGTCAAAAACAAAGAAATGGGACTTACGTGTTGATGGCCTGATGGATCCACCATGGATGCGAGGAACTTGGGTGCTGGGCGGTGGCTGAGTAGAGTCAGTTGAACTCTCGATCTCGATTACCGGTGATTGATATCGGCCTCGTTTCCCTTTTGGTTGGTCTGCACAGAGGGGAAAATTCAGAGGTCAGCTGTGATTAGAACAGGGTTCTGGTCATCGTACCAGGGTGCTGACTGCGTCCCTGCTTCCGCATCATGGATTCAAATATTGTCCGTTTGTCTTCGGAGTCTTCACTTGAGGCTGCTGGAGGGATGGAGTCGCTACTCTCTCGAAGCTTTGCTGGCTGGAATTCACTACTCTCCTGATGCTGTCTTAGACCCCAAGACGCATATTCCTCTTCCGGGACATGACCGCACAATGCTGTGTTGATATATTAGTAGTTTAACAGGTGGAAGGCATAACTCATACCTATAATTATGCTCGAATCTGTGCCACATTTAAACCGTCCTCGATAGTAGAATAGATCCTGGCCAGTCGGAAGGTCCTCGGTCACTGCGAGTCCGAATCGTTGTTTCTCCTTGAAGGCGAGTTTCCAACAACAGCTCGCCTTACTTTTACCCTTCTTGTGCATAAGTGCATACTCCATCGGACGCGGGAAAACGTGTTCTCTGAGGTACTTGTCGACATCGTCGTGAGTCCAGTCCCGCCGGAATGCGAATTTGGCCGCATTGGCACCAGTGTGCACACACTGCCGATGTTCTGCTGTGTACATTTCTGTTCTCGACAGTGGTTTTGTCTGGATCAATTCACCTGCCTGTATATCTGTGATTAATACTTGTTAGGAGCTAGTTCAATAGCACATACCTCATCCAATGCATTGATCAGTAGTAGCCACGTTCCAACTAAAACATCCTGCTGGGACCCATCATGGTTACCAGATGGGACCCGCTTCCCAGTAGAGTTAGGTTTCTGTGATCATCAATATTGGAGTATGGACACTGGCTTAGGAAGTGGTCCAACGCACCTTAATTTTAGTTGATGTAACTCGTTGTGTCCCACTGCTACCAGCACGGAATCCTTTCAGGACCTCTTCACGCACATGCTGGAGGGAGTTAGGCAACTCCATAGTGCGAGATGTCTTCCGTTGATGGAACACATCCAAAAGCCGGTTGCCGGTTGCAGGCTCTACCTTTACATCCATAGTCAATTTCGGGGATTTGTTGCTAAATTGTGCTTCCGGGTGATTACTGAAACCATGCGTGCACTCACGACAGTGATAACGTGCATTCTTGTTGGCAGGTGCGGTAAACATCCTGCAACTGCATTGTTTTCCGTTCTCATCGAAATAGCAGCAGAGCCGCTCGTCGACATCTGGCATGGAGGGATTGGACCAACTACCGGCAACGAGAGAAGGAGTGAGTGAAGACTGAAGCTCGAGGCAGGACTCTGAGTTCTGATGTGTCTGTCTAATGTTGACTAAGCCGGTAGTGTTGTGCTTGTGCTCAACTCGACAACCACTGAATTGACCATGACCATATGTACAGTAAATACATTGCATGTATGACTAGGGGGGGATCAAAAATAACCATCTGCATCGAAGAGAGTTAGAACGGCGAGTGCCTGACACCAGGTTTTTGCCCGTCTTGCCCATATGGGCTCTGCTAATGATACTGTAACAAACCGTGTTCCCTGCCGACCAATTGCGATGTGCTCCTCTGTTGATTCATCACCTTCTGACCCATGATCATCTCCATACCCTGCTGGTGTGATATCTTCAATGACAACGCGGTCAAGCACTGACCAAAATTCTGCCTCGTCTTTGACACATGCGAAAGGTGATCCTTTGCCAGGAACTTCCACTGCTTCATGGCGCACTTGCTCCTGGAGGTCAGCTCCAACCCTTCTCAGAATACCATTATGTTCGTTTGTGGCAATTTCTTCGTCATCGGCCTCTGGCTCCTCGTCGGGGCAATGGCCCGCACCCGTTTGGCCATTCCGCCGAACCCGTACATGGCCGTGAACGCCATAATATCGCTCAATAGTGAGGGGATGGATCCCCTCATATTCGTCGTAGTATTCTCCTAGCGTGACATTACTGATAAGCCGTAAATCCTGTGGATATGTCAGTAAAATTGAGTGCGGCCCATCCTTAAAATGATATGCTTCACACACCTGTGGACTTTTATTATTGGTCGTTGGCCCGCTAATTGGATGAAGGTTCCATTCGCACTGGAAGTCCTCACAATCATCATTAATTTCCCGAAGAAAGAGCCTTTGAATGAGCCACAGGTGACTGCTGTCACCAGGATTAAGGCAGTGAAGTCTTTCACACCGAGAAAAAAATCCCCGCCAGCGGCGTACAAATTGAGTTCCAACTTCGACCCACACGCGTTCAATCCTCGAGTTTCGGGTAGACCTGTAGTACATGACATCAAAAAGACAGCCATTGGCGCGTAGTTGTGACTTACGATCCCCACATAAATGATCCACGGTTGGGACCTCGGACAGCTACCATGTATGTAGCCACGTCGATATTTTCACCACCACGATCACCTCTCATACGTGATGGCATTCCATACTCTGCCTGTGCATTGAGGAATACATTGAAAACGGTTGATGCGAGGTTGTCTGTACTGGCACATAAACCAGTAATCTGTTGAAAGCGTAAGGTCAATCAAACATGTCAGTAAGCGCTGCGACACACCGTTCGACAGTAACCATCAATAATTCCATGGACCACAAATCCCCATCGGATGAGTTTGTGGTGTCCGTCAATGTGCCAGAGCGCATTTGACCTCTTGACACGATACACCCTGCGTTTTATAACACGATGTTCACGTAACCGCTGACCTAGTCTATCAACGCGAGACAATGACTGCCATATTCGTTTTTGTTGGACTCGAATCCCATGATGGCGTAAGTGTCCGAGTAAATAGCGGAATCCAGACTCTGGTTTGTGTTTCTTGAACGCCCTCACAACTACATCCAAGTCATCGTTGCTCAATACGGTGTAGCTCCGCTTCAGGCCATGTTTCCGCATAGTTCGCCAGAGTGTCATGCGGCTAATGCCTAGGATGCGAGCAAGTTCACTGAGACTGATGTGACGGCTATTATCGGTGACAACCTCAGTAAGGAAGTCAGGGCATACAGACTTCTGAGGCCGTCCGCGCCGACCATTCTTGGACTCCGTTACAAGCTCAGGTATACTAACCTCTCGCCATTCACTTGAAAAGAAGTCAAGCGCCATTCACCGACAGAAAATCGGACATACAACATATTAACAACCTGTGCCACGTCCCGAAGATCTTGCACTGCCTGCCCAATGAGCCTTGCGACACCCACCAACCACTCCTGAGGCAGAGATTCATCCTCATGACTAGCACCACTAGGGATAAGTGCTTCGAGGATGGGAAGTGCAGTTGAAGTGAGTGCGTCTATGTGGAATGAAACCCGAGTGGGATCCGGAAAACTATCAGATCGCAGGACATAAAGAGCTTGATCGTACACTTTCTTGATGGTTCCATGAGCGGTCTGGATATTAGCTGGCCATCTACCAAGGCTGGGCTGTGGAAGGGGCAGGAACGCTAGCTGGGCGATGGAGCTCATGTCCACGGCATCGACATTGCTGGTGTGTCGCCACTGTCTCAGTAGTGCGACACCATTTCCCACGGTCACGGGCCCACAGGTGCGGACTTACCTTGCACTAGAATCAGCTCCACTGCCCTCGTCGTCGTGAATCCATGCAAGACTACCAACGATGCAAGTGCCAAGGAGCCCGAGGAAGACGGATATACCGCAACACGACTTGCTATGTACCAACTACCAGTGCGAGTGCGGGCACCTGCGGTCGACATTGGATTCCCATATCATATTTTCGTCGAAACCACCACCGACACAGCCCATCGCATGACAAGACGAATACTACAGCCATGAACATGTTTCAATTTGATGCCTCTTCGTACTCATTTTATCACCTGCTTTTTCGCTTGCCCGGAGTTGCCCCCATCCTCGTCCGGCTTGAAGACCAAGATACAGAAATTCACTGCTCTTGCCCTTCACCGCACCAAGCTCCATCCATTGGTCCACTCGCCACCAGAACTGTCTTCACATTTAAGCGCTTGATCGGCCGCAAGTTCAAGGACGTGGAGGTCCAGGAGGACATGAAGCACTGGTTAGTACATGCGACAATTGTTAAATAGGAAAGCATCTTATATCATCTGCAGGGTGTTCAAGATGCTCGACCAGCTGTCGAGGTTGACATCGGTGGCGAGAGACAACAATTCGTATGCCTTTTCACCCCTCTGGATCAGTAAGAGAACTAATATACTTTCTAGAGTGCTGAGGAGTTATCGTCCATGGTACTTACCAAGATGCGTGAGACCGCCAGGCAGTATCTCAACAAGAAAGTCAAGTAAGTTGCGCGTATACTAGTTAGGAGTCCCCCAGTGTTGACTACTATTATTAGTCATGCGGTCATTACGGTCCCCGCATACTTTAACGATGCGCAACGGCAGGCCACCAAGGACGCTGGTCAAATCACTGGCCTTGAGGTTCTTCGAGTCATCAACGAGCCGGCGGCCGCGGCACTGGCATATGGCCTTGATCGTACCGAATCATCAGTGATTGCCATGTACGATCTTGGCGGTGGTACTTTTGATATCTCCATCCTGGAGATGCACAAAGGAGTCTTCAAGGTCAAGTCCACCAATGGAGACACCCACTTTGGTGGCGAGGACTTTGACATCGCTCTTGTTACCCACATCCTCAACGAATTCAAGAAAGAGTCGAGCATTGACCTCAATCAAGACTGCATGGCCATTCAGCGCATTCGTGAGGCTGCCGAAAAGGCCAAGATTGAATTATCATCCACGACGCAGACCGAAATTAACTTGCCATTCATCACCACGGACGCAACCGGTCCAAAGTACATCAACTTGAAGTTGAACCGCACTCAATTTGAGACCCTTACCGGCCCTCTGATCCAACGTACCGTTGATCCCTGCAAGAAAGCGTTGTCCGATGCTGGAGTCAAGTCTAGTGAGGTGAACGAAGTCTTCCTCGTTGGTGGTATGACCCGCATGCCTAAGGTCGGTGAGTCCGTGAAGTCGATCTTCAGTCGTGAGCCGAGTAAAGGTGTCGATCCTGATGAAGCCGTTGCCATTAGTGCTGCTATCCAGGGTGGTGTTCTCGCCGGAAATGTCACCGACATTCTACTTCTCGACATCACCCCACTCTCCCTCGGCATTGAGACTTTCGATGGTATCATGACAAAACTCATCAACCGCAGTACGACCATCCCAACGAAGAAGTCGCAAGTTTTCTCTACCGCTGCCGATGGCCAGACCGCCATTGAGGACAAGATTTTCCAGGGTGAACGTGAACTCGTCAGGGACAACAAACTCCTTGACAACTTCAATCTCGTCGGTATTCCGGCCCCGAAGGGCGTCTCTCAAATTGAGATCACTTTCGACATCGATGCTGGTATGTCTTTTATACAGGTCTTCAGATAATTTCCTCATCCCTTGTAGATGATATCGTCCACGTCACCGCCAAGGATAAGGCAACCAACAAGGATCAGTCTATGACGATCGCGTCTTTGTCAGGTCTGAGCGACAAGGACATTGAGTGCATGATCTCTGACGCTGAGAAGTATGCCGATGTGGATAAGGCCCGTTGGGAACTCATCGAGGAAGCAAACAAGGGCGAGTCAGTCTGTGTCGACACAGAGAAGGGTACGTATTTACTACATGGTGCTTCACTTTCCCGCATTGATTCGCACCTGTGATAGCAATGAACGAGTTCAAGGAGCAGCTTGATGCTGCCGAGAGGGAGAAGGTGTCGAAACTCGCTGGCGAACTTAGTGAATTGGCCTCGAAAGGCCTCCCGGCGATGCTTCTGTCACTGCCGAGCAAATCGAGGAGAAGATCGGCGAGACTCAACAAGTTTCGCTAGGCCTTTTCCAGAAGGTGTACGAGAAGCGCGGCGCAGAGAATGCGTCCTCCACGCAGTTAACGCAAGGCTCTGAGGACACGCCCCCCACGCTCTTCCTTGTCCTACTTATACTTCCGTCTGCCACAGGTCTACTCGAGGTAGTCAGATCTCTGAGCTGTAGTATGGGTATCTTCATATTATGATAAAACGTCTTATTGATCCACTCGAAAAAAAAAATGGAGGGGTGACTGCAAAAATTGCGGGTCACTGTTTTTAAGTTGCGCAGTGCTGCAAAAGTCGCGCAATCGGCTATTTTATTTTTGTTTGTTTAATGTTACAGATGCAGCGTCATAGTGAATAGCGGTGCGCGGGGAGAACGCGAGGCAGGGTTGCGCGGAAAACGTGGCCTAGGAAAAAGAAAAAGGAAAGAAAAAAAAAAAAAAGAGCGGAGAGCGGAGGTTCGACGATCCTGTACAAACGCGGGCAAAAGGCTCCGTGGGCCGCAACGCAGATTCCAGATTGTCACTGGAAATTTTTGATACAAAGCCTACTGTACCATGTGCAACTGTGTACCAAATGCGGTGGCGGTTTACGTGAGGATGACCCTGCTGCCTGTCAGACTTTACGAATTTCGCATCGGGTCATGTTCGGTTTGTGGGCTCTCGTTGCGACGAGTTCGGGCAACAGCGAGGATGGTATACATGTATTGATAAGCATCAACTTACATGTGTATGTACTATCTTTTTCATGCATTCCATGCTTTGAAGTTTGGTGTGGCGAAATGGAAAATTTGCATGCCTACCCTGGCTTCCATTAGAGAATGAAACTAAGTAGTCTGGCTCTGGCTGATAAGAACTTGAAGGGTCAGTATGCAAGTGAGATTAGATAGCTAAGAGGGCCTCGTGCATGGCATGGTGGAGGCGTGCAACTCTCAGGGGAAAACAAGCCGGAATTCCGAGCTATCTCAGCGAGGCCGAGAATCAAGGCGGTTGATCTTCGTTTTTTCATGTTTGCGGTATTACCGTAGGCATCTTCGATGTCAAGAACCAACGGCAGTGCGCTAGTGCTAGCACCCACTAGACTGACCTTCGGAATTCGGCCTCGTCCAAGTGAGGGGTGACAGCCATTCGGTTGCAGAGAAATAAGAAAACACTGCCATCATGATTTCATGAAACATAGCCTGATCTCAACTCAACCTTGCGCGTCCGGAATTCAGTAGATGCGGATGCGGGGCGGGTTTGAGTGGGTACCGAACGTCGTGTTGTGGAGTTGTGATAGTGCGGGGGGGAGGAACGAGCTTCGTTTCGTGTATTCTTCATTAAAAAGACCTAGCAAGAAAGAACCCGGGTACCGGGCAGTCATTGCGGACACGATGAATGCACACACCGAACATGAAAGTTTCCAGCTCCTCCTCTTTCCACAAAGGTGGGACGGGGTGAGGAAGTCTGTTTGTGTGGTCCAGGCCCTGAATCCCATATCTGGTCAAGGAAAGAGCGCGCAATATACAGCTTTCCGAGGACTTGCTGGCTGCCACCCCGAAGGCATGACGATCGATCACACGATATACATCTGACACAGAGTAATATTGTCGCGCAGGCTTGTGAGACTAACCTCTTATGATAGGGAATTACCTGGTGTGTCAAAGGATCCGGCGCGCGTGTGTATTCTTTGAACGGTGCGGCATGCCAGTCTGCATACGAATACGGTAATTTCTCTCCGTGAAAGGCTATGGATAGACGTCGTGTGTATGTTCTGCATTCAAAGTTTGATAGGTTCGGGCGGTTAAACCATAACATTTCATCGCAGGAATCGCGGTGGATGAATTCATGTCTGTGAAAGCTCAGTATGGTGATTGTTGAGAAAAACTGAGTATGCGGAACGGTGTTATTGCCAAGGGAACCTGAAACTTGAGGTAGGCCAGCCAGCCTGTGAAGAGGATCTCATGACAGTTTTTTGATGTTCGAATATGATTGATTGGAGGGCTGAAGAAAGTTTTTGTTTGCGTTTGTGATCGATTCATGGAGGATGAATGGACCGGGGAGAGGGGCCGACCTCCCTGGCACCCTCCACCCTGCAAACACTCTGCAGCCACGGATGGCGCCTTCCATATCTCATAAGGTTATTAGCAGCCAGACCTCCAATCATCGCTGACTCATCGCGCTGTCCCACCATACAGTATCTTACGAACGTTCAGAATCCCGCCATTTGCCACTTCCCACTCCACCGCAACGTTGTGTCCCTTAGTTCGACACAATGTGTGCTGTAGTACATAACAATCCTTGGATGTCGTAAATAAAGACCATTCGGTATCAAGCACGTCCAATATTCCGTCCTCACAGGCTTCCACCCCCACTTGATAATCACACCTGCGTACTCCATGTACGGCCAGGGTCGGAGAGACGCCGATCCCCTTTCTTCCCTCCTTTCCCTTGTTGCAAAGGAACTCGGGACTCGGGCCTAGATGCCCTGTCCTGCCGTTCCGTCATGCGTACCACACGCGTTATTGGTCTTGTGGAGATGTCCGGAGAGACGTGTGTTTTCCAACACATAACGCCTCTGCGGCCATATGGAGGCACATCATATGCCTATGGGAAGGGGTTTAGGAATCCATCATGCCCTAATCTTCAAAAGTAAAAATAAAAATCGTCTCCTTTCTTGGCCTTTGCAGGCAGCACGATGCTGGTATGATGTAGGTGTATGATCGTCCGTGCGTATATATGGTAGAGCGCACTGGCCGCGCACGAGGTCCGCCCCAAAATCATGCCATTCAACCACGGTTTCCTATCATGACAGCACATGTATTTTGGTTCCGGATCGATTTTGGGAATTTTGGACGAAGCGCGAGGCGCGGCGCGTGTTTGATATATACAGCTTGTTCTCGTGATTTAGTGAGTGGTTGCGCCAGCGCCGCGCGGCAGAGTTCCTTATCGGAGCGGATGCGCATACATAACCATACATATATATCTGCAATATTAGGCGGACCCATGCGCTGGGGAGAGATGCGACTGTTTAGTCGATTCGATGGCGGACGTGAGTAGAACCGATGGCGGTTTGTATTTGAGCGTCATCTACACATGATATGATAAAACACCATGTTCGCTTGGGCGCTTGATAAGTGGGCTATCTGTCCAAACTTCTCGGGCAGGTTAGTATGGACCTGAACCGAACAAGATAATGACTCGGTCTCGTCATGCGCTGTGCGCATGCGTTCGCGTGGCCTTACCACAATTGACCGCAACGCTACGTCCAATTAGTGTAGATTAGAGAGAACTTCAGCGATAAGGGGCGCTATAATTTGATGATAGATTTGAATTTCTGCCACACCTTCCAAGAGATAGGATGTAGTACGCGTTTACCACGCACGATGTGCGGTCGGATATGTACCTGGGTCGGATGCAAGCTCTTGGCTGTTGGTGACTGAGTCAGAGTTCACTGAATTTGGCAATTTGGTGGGGCACGCCAGCGGTTTCAATGCTGCAGTGCCGACCTTTACTTTGGCGTAAGCCATAGATAGTAAGCAAAGACTCTGGGCTTGGTGTATGTGTCTGTTTGACCATCTGGATACCCTCCGAGAAGTCCAGATCGCTGAGTTGGGCTGTAACCCGTTGGACTTCGATCAATTCGCTACAACTTGACAGACAGTTGCTGAATTATCGGAACACGCTGATGCCGGACAGTTCAGTGAGCGTGCGCTTATCTTACATACGACTGTCATCAATTTTCTGTTAATCATTTTTGATGCTCGCCTATTACGACTCGAGGTGCAGTTTCATCCCTGGACGTAATTTTTTTTTGTATTTTTGGTCTTTAAACTCTGTTTCCTGATGTCTAGGCTCAGTCCACCGTGTCTTGCTGCGCAGCCTTCAGACCCCTAGCAGGGTCTCGTGTTTCAGCCAATTTCAATAAACAAGTCTCCGTCCATGTGCTACTTCCGCCTAGTTCTCCGTCGAGGACCCTCAAACGTTGTGTCTAAGGACGCCACTTGTGGTTCACACATTTTATGTTTATTCGACGGAATTATACTCCCGGACTCCCGACCCAGACCTCCAAGTTGGGGAGTTGTGTCTTGGAGCCTGCCACACATCCTCGAGGCTGATTGCGCATAAGGTTTGGCTGGCGATCTTTGTCGGTGGGGCTTTCGAGTTTCCTTTCTTGCACAGGGCACTTAGCCAAGGAAGCCGACGTCGGTTCGTGCACTGCGACCTGCATTTTTACGGGAAAGATCACCGCTCCTTCCGGTCGGCAGAGCAACATTCGAGGGATAGTCGGCCAGACGTAAAGAAACCGGCGTTTGCAGCTTTACAGGAGATGTTAGATGAAGTCCGTGGCGGGACACACTCTTTGCATGAGTCCCGCTTGACAATTTGATCGTAAGTTTCCATCTCTATGGTTCATCATTTCTTTGGATGTATCCCGTGACGGAGCGGATCGAGGGCCCTGTGCTTGGTTACCCGTTTTTCTGGGTGCGTGTTGATCCTCTCTGTGGTGTATTGTGACCCATCAATCGACGTTTGCTTCCGTTGCGACTGTGTCACCCGGGACGTACACCATGTATGTCTCGTAAACAGTTTCAATCACACGCATGGAAAACGTCTGGCAATTGTGAATTCTTTCGCTTCATCTCTATTGATTCTTCGTTCCATGTTTGCATTCATTCATTCGTTCGTTTCGCCTCTCTCCTCTTTAGCCAATGAACATGGCCACCTCTTCATCCCGGCCCGGTGCACGTTCTTTGTCTATACACTTTATCTAACCGAGCCCCGCTTCGCGTGTCTTTCGCTCCTTTCATATCTACCCCGTCCATGCTTAATCTAACCACGCTTCACGCTTCGTCTTTGGTTGGTTGTTCCCGCTGGCCCACGCACCTAATGTGCCTAACCCACCCTGCTGGCGAATTACTGACGTCTTGTCGTCAGTCGTCATCGCTATCGTACCCTGCGGTGTTAGGCGGTCAGCCACAGACACACTTCTTGGCCACACCGTTGGTTTATCCATGGTTTTTTTTTCCCGCGCACAGACGAGGGGTGCTGCCTTGCGGACTGCGCATGGTCGCCCCTTTCCTGTTCGGTGCTATACGCCGTGTCCATACTGCAGGCTATGTCTTCTTCGACCCCTCCGAAGTCTAAATGATGTTATGGTATGGCTATGTCTCTATGGTGTCGCTCGGGGATACTTCGACACAGGATATGTGGTGGTCTGCATTCCATTGTCACTTTCCGACTGGCTTTTCCTTCCCTTCTTCCTCCTGCACTGCGAGAAGAAATTCTGCGATTGCACAGCACGTAGGCTCAGCTGCTCCATGAATCCGATTGGTCCTCCTCCGAAGGATGAGTTCACAGCATAGTACCCACGTCAACTCCGAGACTTAGACTACCTCGTGGCTATGATGGCGTCATCACTCCTGCCGCCGCAATCGAGGGCATCCCTGCGTGGGGGTCATTTCATTTATGCCCACGCGCCCAGTTGGTCATCCCTGTATTCATGTCCCTCCTCGTCCGCTTCAGCCCCGCTCTCGTAGTTCAAGGTGGTGTTCCTAGGATCCACGACAGCGAATGGCGTATTTGATTTGTTCGGTTGGACCTACACCTGTGCTGCACGCAGCATATGTCACTATCACTGCTTTGGATGAGTATCCCGATTTGTAACCGGCTGCAGGTGGCACTTATGCCGATAGATTTCCCTCCCACATCTGACGCAATCCATGAAGTTCCCCGGGGCCCATCCGCCCGCCGTAATCACCTCGAGGATGTCGCATTCTTTCCATTATCATCGGTATGCGAAATATACAGCCGCAGCAAATGATTGCTCACCTTGGCCAAGTAATCTCTCCGTGCGCGGTTGGGGTTATCTATGATGATGGTGGGGTGATGCAAGCTTCGCTGCGATCGGTCGCAAGTGGAGCACATGTTGTGATCGGAGCGGATACTGAACTTCAACCCTTCTGTGAGTACACATTGTACAGCCGAATGTCTATGTGTTGGTTCAATTGACGCTCTTGGCTGCTAATTTCACCGCGAAGCCCCTCATGCATCTCATGAATGGATTTGAATTGGTACGGACTCTTCTAGTTCCATTTTCATATCTCGTGCGGCTATATTGCGTCTTGTCGGTGTAGGTCAACTGCAATTCTTTGCACCCCGTTGAGTTTCGAGCACAACGCTATGCAAAAATCGATGACATCACTACATAATACGCTGGTCAACGGCATATACCCCTGTGACGTCGGTGTAGATATGACGTATGTGGACCTGCCAATGCGCCAGCAGGGTCCTCTCTGGGGCTGAACGGCCGACAAGGCTTCCGAAATGACAATTTCGCTCGTTCACAATCGTCACTTCCAATTATAATCCGCTAGCTAGGCCCCGTTTGAAGTCACACGGTTCACTGCGTCTTTCCCATCAAGCTGATTGCGATCATCTCCAGCATGTGCTTCTCGCTTCACCTTATTGAATGGATACACTCACGAAAGGAAAGAGTCTAGGATCGCAAACTTTCTTCACGTATGGCGCAACTTCGCCGAGAAGGGTTGTGTCAGGAACTGCGGTAGCGGGGTCTTTGGTAGTCATCTCGGAGAAACAGATATCTGATAAGAGATGCCTCTCCTCTCCCTCCTTACTATATCAATGCCGCAACTACACGTGCCCACGCGCCCACAATGCGTTGTACTCGTGTTGCCCTGTGGTGCAGACTGCCAGTTACCGGATGAGACTTGGCCAAGAGAGTCGAGTCAGCTGGGTGAGATTCCGCCCAAGGTACTGGACACAGGTACAAGCCAGGATTCCTGCCTTGGCTCTGCACGGGGAGGCACTTTAATTGCCATTGTTGGTCGCCAAAGTAGGCCAGTGTCGTCCCACCTTCCCCCTCTTTCCCTTTTCGATCTGGCCC